>NW_027397063.1:8495809-8542361 GCF_003265705.2 Callorhinus ursinus
AAGGAAGGAAGAGGGGAAGAAAGAAAGGAAGGAAGGAAGGAAGGAAGGAAGAGGGGAAGAAAGAAAGGAAGGAAGGAAGGAGACAGATGTGATGGCTGTTGGGGGGGATGCCACAGCAGAAAGGACCCTGAACCGATGTCCTGAATGCTGGTTTCTGTTCTGCTGTATATTAGCAGGTTATTGAACTCCTAGAACCTTAATTTTGTAAAGGGAAGATGTTCTCTTCTTTTCGATTGGCTCAATTGTTTATTTAAGAGTCAGTTTTCCAGGGCACCTGGGTGGCTCAGTTGGTTGGGCATCCAACTCCTGGTTTTGTCTCTGGTCATGATCACAGGGTCATGGGATCAAGCCTGAGCAGGCTCCTGGCTCAGCAGGGAGTCTGCTTGAAGATTCTTTCCCTCTGCCCCTCCCCTCACTCACATGAGTACTCTCTCTCAAATAAATAAATAAATCTTTAAAATGTTAAAAAAAAAACAAAACAGTCAACTTTCTAAGATTATGTGTAAGAGGGAGGCCTTACAAATTTACTAGATGGGTGTATACTCAGATGGACAAAATCTTATTTTTCTTGATTTACTGTAACTGATCTGATCTTCCTCATTAACAGCTACATTATAAATAGTCAGGGGAGCCTGAATTGCAACTTGGAATTAATAGTATCACAGTCCCTTCCAGTTTATATAGTACTTTTGGATGCATCAGCCTTCTTTGAGTGAGGGCTCGGGAGTTCAGATTTTCTTCTCCTTTCCCCTTCTTCTCCATGTGTGTTATGGGAAGGGAGAATGTAGGTGGCAGTGTTCTCTGATCTACAAGGTGTCTTCTGAATCCTGCTGGTCTCTGCTCATTAGGGGCTTTTCTCATCTCTTCCTTGAGCCCAAGACCAGTAAAGTAGTTCTGCTTCTATTAGCTCTGTGGTCAGCATTCTTGTCCCCATTACTGAAGTCCATAGTCATAGAAATTTGCCAGTGGTGGTGACATTTTTGCATATTTTTCAGCCACAGTCCCTCAAGACTTCTGCTTGTTAACTTTCTCTGTACTTTGTTCCTGGGCACATGGAAACTTCTATGTGCCATGTATTCTATGGGGATAAGGAGGAATCCTTGGAATTATTGATCTAGTTATCTCTCCCAGCCAAACCTGGACATAACTACTTGAAGTCTCTCCAAAGCACACTTCAGAAAGTACCAACTATACCTCCCAATGATACTGGGTTCTCTCCTCACTGAGCTAGGGTTTCTTTTACATCCTTCCTTCTGTCCACTCTCTGCCTTTTCACACCAGAAGGAAAAAGGTGAGGACCTTTCCCCCTAACTCCCCTCTTTTTCTTCCTATAGCATTTTCCATGTTTTCTTACTATCTAGAAAATTCTTTCCTTCAATAGATTTTGTCTGTACTTTGACAACCACCAGACATATACTGATCTCTGGATCTAATCTGAAGTCTGAAGGATTAGTAAGGGTATGGAGTGATGAGGTATAACTATTACCTTAAGGAGAGTAATGGAAAAATCATTTTACAAATGTAAAAGAGGAAGAAGAAGCAGGAGAAGGTGGAACAAAAAAGGAGAGGGAGGAAAAAGAATATTTGAGGTTTGAAATCAGGACAACTCCCTGTCACTCCAAGGAAAACTATAATAAAACTACTGTTTTATTTTAAACCATCTCCTTGTATTTCTCCTTGTACTCAAGCCAGTGAATAGTAGCCATTTGAAGGAATGTATAATTAGCATAAATCGACATTTAACTATGTACACAATTGTTGTTTTATCTCTTTCTTTGTAATATTCATCAATTCTCTTCTTCATGATAAAATTTTACTCCTCCAAAACATAACAACAGCGGCAATAAAATGCCTCTTTGGAATAGTACTGATGCACATTGAGCAAACCAGTTATGATAGATTGTATTTCCCATATGCTCTTACAGAACTTTGCCTCTCTTAATAAAGATGTAGAGTTTATTTCCCATTCCCTTAAATCTTGGTGGTACTTGTGACTACACTGGTAACCAGAATACAGTGGATGTGGCCTTATATGACTTCTAAGGCTTCTGCCTTTTCTCTCCCAAAACACTCATCACTGAAAGCCAGCCACCATTTTGTGAGGAAGCACATTAGCTGAGTGTAGTTTTTCTGATTGGCAGCCCAGATAAGAGCTCAATGTAGAGCCAACATCAGCTGTCAGAGTTGAACAAACTTTCAGATGATTCTAAGCTCTAGCTCTGAAGCCATCCCAGTTCATACTGAGTGGAGCAGAGACAAGTTATTCCCTCCAAGCACTATCCAAATGTAGATTCCTGAGCAAAATAAACATGGCTTAAGAAGCTACTCTTTTTTGACTCAGTCCAATTAAATTGAAGAGAAGAGATGAGAATTGTGATCCAATAAACAGCCCCAAGCCCAACATAGTACTAAATGAACACACAGAGAATGGTTTATGACCTCAGGTAAGAATGGAATTATGGAAGATCCTTAGCTTTCTGTGATAACATTCCCTAAGATTAGAGACAATTTAAGATGAAATTAGCCCTCTAACTCATTAACCCACATTTTATAAATGGGGCTGAAATCTAAAGATTAAAAAAAATACATATATATATATAATTATATATTATATAATTTATATATAACACATTCAGTTGGATAGAGGTACATTCAAAACTATGATCTCCATATTGTTGTGGACTTCTCTTTGCTCTTTGCCATGGCCCTTGAAAGCTGTATGGCTGTGATTACTGGCTAACCTCACCAACTCTCAGGTGAACCAAGACATATTACACCTAAAAACACTGTCTTTTCTACCACTACTATTTCCATTAGTAAAAAATTATACTGGTCTCCTGTTTAAAACAAAATAGATATCAAAAGATCTAAGATAGAGAGAAACATATCAAAGCAGCAAAGGCTTTTACAATTTGTTGGTCCTGCTTCTTCAACATTTCCATTAATTTTAGGATTCCTACACATGTGTATTTAGGGACATCATTTGTTTTGTTTTGTTTTGTTATTGCAGAAAAAATAAGATTTATTGGCATTTTGCTGCACATTAAATAGAGAATGTTAACCCCCTCTGGAATTACTCTGAGGTTGAGAATGTTCTGGAAGAAAGCAGCCTGAGGAGAAAGTCAGACTAGAGTACAGGCCCAGGAAATAGGGTCATGAGGTTATGTTGTTGTATTTGGCCATTTGAATTAGAATGTGAGTCTGTAAGATATAAACCTATTTTAGAATTTAACTAATTTGAAGGAAAGGAAAATAAAAAGTTCTCTTTTTTCTTTTTTCTTCTAGGAAAATCCACACAAATAGTAAATAAAAAGTAAAGCCTAACCATGGTTGGCTTCAACCAAGTATATAGGGTCTCAAATTACCTCTAACATCTTTAGGGGTTTAGGCCAGTGCCCTTTACTTGATCCCAAAAGGGTTTTACTTTGATAACTCCATTACCTTGTGGTGTCCATAGTTGTTTACCTCTCTTTGATGGTGAAACTGATCACCAATTACTTGGGTTGATCATATATCTTTTCTTTTTCAATGATTGACAGCTAAGAACAATTATAACAAATAATGTCTGTGCATTTCTATTCTTTCCCTAAGTAATTTCATCTGGTCTCATGGCTTTAATTAAATACTATCTAAAAATTGATGACTCTAAAATGTATATTTAAGGTTTAACTATTCCCCTGGGATGAAATCAGAATATCCAATTGCTTGCATGTTGGTTATTTATTAGAATGCTAAAATCAATCTGTTTGAAACAAAACATTGCAGTAAATGGGCAAATCCTGTCTCTTACATAATGTCTAGAGGTATTAATGCCAATTATTAGGTACGAAGTGATATTCCTTTTTTCCTTCCATAAAACAATTAAAATGTTGGTCTGATATTTTTCTTTCACGGTAATTCAAAAAAATGTGGCAATAATTATTATCCAAAACAGTTATGCATCACAGATAAGACACTTTTTTTTGTTTCCTGTTTTCCTGTCATTATTTGAACCAGACTTTATAGCTAATTATAAGAAGAAACATCCACAAACTAAATCCAACTCCCATGAACTGAATGGATTTACCTGATACAAAATAAACTAGAATCATTTGTTCCCAGATACCACAAACTTGTGGAGTTCTCGCATTGAAAATTATTTTTATCTATCAACCTCTCCAACACCAGCTTCATCTGCTTATGTGTTTTTTCTTCTGTTTTGCAAACTGGCTTCATTTTAAAACCAGATTTAGAAATGTAGTATTAAAACCATTAGAATAAGAGAAGTCTCTTTAAGAAAAATTGAAAAAAGTAAGATGTAAAAGGCAGAAAGATTACAAGCAAGAATATACCTGGAAAAGAACAAACACGGAAAAGAGGATTGGTAGATAGCAATAAAGCCTTTCCCAGAATTGTCAAGGGAACATTTGAGGGACAAAGACAGTCGCTTCAAGTCCCCAGCATTTGAAGTCACCCCAACCAGGGCTACCTAGGAACTCAATAATACTTACCACATTCTTATTAAAAATAATAAGAATAATATAATAACTGATAATAATAAATAATATATCAACAACCACTTAAATGAGGGCAAAGCATGTACCAGACATACATGGCATGATATCAAAATTGGTCAGTTAACTCTAAGAGACAGATATTATATACATTTTACAAATAAGAAACTATATTCCCCCATTTTCTCGCTCACTCGCCCTCAGAGTGACTTCCACAACCATCTAATTTTGTTCAACCCAATAAATATTTATCGTGTGCTTATGATGTAACACAATGAAAGATGACACAGTTACTTTTCTTTTAAAAGGCTTGCAATTTAGTTTAGGAGAGAGAGAGAGCAGAAGGGAAGGGAAAGAAAGGAAGATTTAAAAGACTTAGGTTATCATTGTGATAAAAACCCATTTACAAGGTAGAGCTTGTAAGGCATGGTCAGCTGTTGGGTTGGGTGGGTTTGGAGTTTTGGTTCAGGGCACATTTGAGCAGTGACGACTGAGAATATTAGTAATTGAATTGTGACTAACTCTTAACAAGTAACTGAAAATGATAACTCTTCCTTCCATTGTTTACATTTCTTAGCACCCCAACTGAGAAGTCCTGTCAGGTTCATCAGAACCAGTGAGTAAATCAAACACTTGGCCAGATGTACCGAAGTCATCATAATGATTCTTAGCTACCCTGAGAATTGAGTAATGTTGGAAGGCAAGGACCACGGAAGGGGAAAGAGAAGCCTCAGTGATGGTCTTCCCGTAGACCTTGACTTCAATGGCCTTTGCCCTAGTGACACCCCCTAGACACAAATGAACTGGTGACTATGTTCTGGCTCCAAAGCTTTGCCTTTCCCTGCTCTGTTGTGGAATTCTCCCCTCAACTCATGATGAGCTTACCAGCCCTGGAGTCATTTCCTTACTGTACTGTAATTGCCATGTAGTGTAATTCCTTCATCCCCTTTTAAAGGATCTTAATATTGAAGGCTTATTTTCTCTTCTTTTTCTGTCCAAGTTTCTTTCCATTGCTTTCAGCTTTATTGTCTTTAGAAATCTTTTAAATTCTGTGACAGAGTGCTAGAGGAAATGAGGCAAGAAGCTGAGTATATACCACCGGAAACCAGCCCAAAGTTAATGCCTACACCATTTCTTTTGAATGGACGTTTGATTTTATAGCTTCACCCAAAGCACATGTAACGAAATGAGTTGTGACTGATTGGAAAGGAGAATTCCAGGAACCCAGCTCTCCATCTACAAAAGGAGGTGGGAAAATCTCTCTGTGGGGGCTGGAAGCAATGGGGCAATGGCTGCATTTCCCAGACTCTCAGGGGCTCCTGTAAGGGCTCCAAGAGGGCTTCCTATTCCTAGGCTAAGTGGCTCACTGCAGGGCAAGCACACAGCTAGCTGTGGATGAGGAAGGGTAGTGGGATGAGAGACAGTGGCCGAACAAGGGCAGAAAAGGGGTTATGGCTCAAAGTGTGCTTTGATACCAAATCCAACAGAAAGATCCTAGATTTTACCATTATCTCAGAGGACTCAGTTAACCCATGAGGGTTGGAATAAACTGTGAGTTTTATTGGAAATCATAACACACGTTATGCCAATGTATGCTCTTTTGCTCTCTGACTCTGAAATAAGTGTAGGGAATTCCAAGTCCTTTTATACACAAACAACTGGAAGAAGAGCCTATTGCTCTTGAAATAGAGGCAAATTTTAGTGTCATAAGCTTGCTTGTGTCTTATGAAGCATTCTAGTTAGCTACCAATGTGGAAAATCCTAATCATCAGGTATATTTTTCTTTCAGTAAGGGAGAATGATCTCTAACCAAAGTGATGCCGTCTTCCTAAAAGGTGACCAATTGCAATATTTTTTAGAAATCAATTTCCTTTTATAATAACCACTGCAATTAGGAAATTCTGAATATCTAAATTATATCTTTCTTGCAAAGAGTGTAATTTGAACATTTCTATTTCCATTCTGTCTTCAGAAAAGACAGAGAATGATAGATGATCATTTTTAATAAAAAACCTTCATATAGTTGCTGGAGGTTATTAAACCATTCATCAGCTTGGGTCTTTATCCTGACATGGAATAATCATTGTGTATTCATATGAAATCATAGCTTTGAACACCAGAGTCTTAATTATTTCTTTTGCTTCTCCACTCTAGCTCTCAGCATTTTCATCTTAAAGTCACAGAATCATAGGAGAACATGTAATTCCAGAAAAAGCAGGTACTCTTTGACACTCCTTCCCTCCACCCCACAAGTGCTCTCCTGCAGAGATGAAACAAAAAAGTAAAATTGATATATGGAAAAAGGGCAACCATCCCAAGACTTGAAGCAACTTTACTTTTAAAGACACTAGCCTATGTCTTGCCTGGTATGCAATGCTTGAGAAACTCAGCCATGAAAGTTGGCAACAAGAATCTGAATTCCTCCCTGGGTGGGAAAATTCGACTCAGTTCAGAACAAGTGTGAAGGAAAAAGTCACTTTTAAAAACATTTTTGGTGAATTAGATTGGTGAAAGGTGCTGGATTTGAAGTTCTTAAAAGTAATTCTCTCTCTAGAATAGACGTATTGATCCAAGAATGGCAAAAATGGTGACCTCTGGAGCTTAAATTGTTATTTATTTGGTTGCAGTGGTCTTGTTATCACTCACTCTCCGGCTTCTGCTGAAACTATAAATTACAACCCAAAGTCAGCCTAGCACATGATTTTCCAAAGTCATGAGGGAAGACTAACCTGCCAAATTTGCATTGGTTTTATCCCTCATTATCACCTTCTCACTGGAGTGTTCTGTTCCCTGACTTTGTTCCATGCTCACCTCTACTGGACTATCCCTGACTTTCTCTTCCAGGAATTCCTATAGCACCTAAACATGATAAAAGACCACCCAAGCATTGCTCTACAACCCTAAGTTGTTCCTCTGTACACAATATTCTATAAAGAGCAGGTAAAAAGAAAGTAGAAGTTTGTTCATTAAGTCATTTTTAGTTCTTTTATCTCTTGGATTCTGAATTGTTTTAACTCTTGTTATATCATTGCTTATTTATTTTTTGGTGATTTACCATAAAGTCATTACAAATTTCCTCTCAGTAGGAATTTGATAATCCTAATTCAATGGCACTAAATGATATAGTTTTTGTTTTTGTTTTTGAGGGCTGACCTTTAGGACTTTTTTTTTTTTTTTAATTTTTGAGCATAGTTGACACACTCAATTCATTAGTTTCAGGTGCACAACAGTGATTTGACAAGTTTATATATTATGCTACATTAATCACCAGTGGAGTTACAATCTGTCACCATACAACCCTATTACAATATCTTTGACTTAAATGATATAATTTTGGATTTGAAATGGGCCATTATCTATGATGAGGAATCCGTGGTTGGTGGTTTTACAATATCATCCAGTGTATAATTTCATTAGGATGTTAATGTTCACAAATATGATGGTAGGATCAGCATTTTTCAAAGATTTATTTATTTGAGAGAGAGATAGAGAGAGAAAGCGAATATGAGCGGGGGGTGGGGGAGAAGAGCAGAGGGAAAGGGAGAGAGAGAATCCCCAAGCAAACTCTCTCCTGACATGAGGCTCCATCCCAGGACCCTGAGATTATGACCTAGAGCTCAAACAAAGAGTTGGACACTTAACTGACTGAGCCACCCAGACGCCCCCCACCTTTTTTAAAGATTTATTTATTTATTTTAGAGAGAGAGTATCAGCATTTTTGTCATAATTTGACACATTCATAGTTGAGGACAATGATTTCAATGCCTAAAAATACCCCAATAACAACAGTGTCAATTTTCTAATTGGTATCCTTTTAGTCATAAAATATTTCCATATATTTTAGGAATACACTATCTTTTCATATCAAAATAAATAACTTATAATAAGAAAAAATGTGGTCTCTGGGTACATTGATATTTTAAAAAATTTCTTTCTTTCTTAAAAAATGATTTCTTGTGATAGCTCAAAATGGAATTTTGAAAGCTTATTAAACTTTAGTCAGGCAGGGAGCGCCTGGGTGGCTCAGTCGTTAAGCGTCTGCCTTCGGCTCAGGTCATGATCCTGGGGTCCTGGGATCGAGCCCCGCATCGGGCTCCCTGCTCAGTGGGAAGACTGCTTCTCCCTCTCTCACTCCCCCTGCTTGTGTTCCCTTTCTCGCTGTCTCTCTCTCTGTCAAATAAATAAAAAAAAATCTTAAAAAAAAAACTTTAGTCAAGTAGAAGTTGAGCTTGGTATACTTTATTATGTATTTAAAAAATTCCAGGTTCAAAATAGCATAAACATTCCCAGAATTTTGCAAACACATAGTTGCCAAATTTTAAAACAAATAAATAGAATAAAAGAAAATCAAAAAATTATTGCCTAATCCTAGGGATGGTAGGCCAAAGAAGAGAAGCTTTAATTAGTTAATTTTTATACTTCATTGATTATAATCCTTTTATATAAAAGACTACTGATCAAACACGGGTGTTTAATAAGGATCTATCAGAATTGAAGCAGATAGAATATCTCCCATGAGATTTGACCTACAGGGTTATTTAGTGATGGGAAGGATTCTGTGGCTTAGTTCTGAGACAGACCCTTTTCAAGAGATGCTCAGCACCACAGGGATTCACTTGAAGCAGCTGCAGGCCCTCTGCTTTCCCATCTGTTGGCTTGGACTTCTTGTATTTTGACCAATGTGTCAAATTCATGGCTTCTGCTGTCTTCCTAGACAAATCTTTCATGACAAAGGAAAACATTGCTGTAGTATCTGAGATCTCTCTGACTGAGCTTCAAAGGGCAAACAGTTAAAAGCCACATGGCAAAGTCTGCCTTCCATTAGATCTTTTGTTGGTCATTCCCCCTTCCAGCTCTAAATGAGCATAATCCAAGATTCCGCTCAACAGTGAGCCACACTGAATTCCTGAGGATGTGATCAAATCAAAACCCTATCTATTGTGTCTGGAAAAAAAGTGACATAGTGCTACTAGGGCTTGATTCTAATTCTAGGTCTGCAATCAAATTGTATCTGAAAGGCTCTTTTCCCTAGGTATAATTTTAGAACATGTGTCCTGAGTTATTAGTAAATCAAGTATCTTATGATTCCAAATTATGTACTTTTTATTTCTCAAGGAAGTCCTTTATAGTGGATATGAAACTTCCCACTTAAATGGGCAATTAGAAAATGTTTGGGAACAAGGCATAAGGAAATGTCTCAATTTCTTAAAATATTTATTGGTAATATATGTTTAAGATGTTGGTAAATTTGAAATAATATGTCAGAATATTTGTAGATTTTGTACATGTATAGTATTTGTTGATTATGCAACTTATCATAATTTATACCATTAATTGAAAGACTTGTTTATTTACTGCTTTAAAACTATTCTTCCTTTTGCACTTGAAATATTTATCTAATAAGACAAGTCAGTTATTCAAAATAGCACTTCAAATATCTACAATATATAATATGCATATTATATAAGAAAGCAAAATAGGCCTTTGGTCAAATTTTCAGAATCTGAATTAATTTCTTTAGTGTTAACCTTATAAGTATTAAGTTTTCCACCATTACAGATTTCAGTATCTTATTTGATATTTTCCTTCTTACTATAGCTGTAATATTGTAAAAAAAAAAAATGATCTTTTTTACATGAGAAACTTCTTACCTGGTAGATCTGGAGGAATATCTGGAGTTTCTCAAATTGTATCCCTGGAGTTTATTTTGGAATAGCTAATTCAAGTGTAAATATGATAAAGCAGGGTTGTATTTTTACAGGCTTAAAAAGCAATGGCACCCACTCTTTCCCTCTTAAGGCTGAAAGAAATGCACCAAGGTCTATATACAGAAGTGTAGAATTATCCAGTTAGAATGCTAGCAGGGCCTGGAAGAAAAGCATCTTACTTTTGCTTCTTGGAAGATGATGTGGAGCAAAGTTTCTTTTGAATATTTGCTTTATTTTGATGTAGGCAACATTTGTCAATTGATGCCCATCTCTCTCTCTCTCTCTCTCTCTTTTTCTTTAACATTCCCCTTATCATTTCTAGTCCCACCATTGTCCTTAAACAAGGTATCTGGGCCATCTTTATTGCCAGTCAGGAACCAGTGGTCTAATAGGGCCCTTCTTTGAGGGCGTTTTTCCTTCCAGAAGTGGTTGTGTTGCTGGATGTAGGTTCAAATCTCTGATCTAAAATCCTTGAGACCAGGCAAGCTTTGGGATTCAGAAATTTTAGAATTTTAGATTTAGATAGGTGATATGATATGTATCCCTTACCTTGTAGTCAAATATACTAGTATTTTTGCAGTGAAGTGTAGGAACTATTTGGGATAAAGTAAATAAAGACGATGCATAGCTTCAGTTCAGACTTTGTCCCCAGATGAATTAAGGGGAAAAAAACCCCAAACTTTCACTTTCTTGGATTTTAGAATGGCAAATAAATGTCTGTGGACCTATAAAAATATCACAAGGAAATACAACCAATTGAATGAATTTGTGGGGGTTGGAATGTGAAATAGTGACACATAGATATGAACCTTCTCCCTTCCAATGTTCTCCAAAACACACTTAGGTTTTTCACCTTATCTATAGGGAAGTGGATTCTGATAGGCACCCAATTTGCTTATTTCAGAGAGATCAGGATCCTGCTTTCTTAAAAAAATTCTTGAAGCATGCTAACACCTAATCTACCTCCTAAATACACACATTGGCACATCCGCACAGAATTATACATATGGAAAGTAAGTGATAATAAACCTATTTTACAGCAACATACATTCTTAGCAAATGACAATGAAAGTTTAATTTAATTGTAGACTACAGATACTATAAGAAAAGCCCATTTTGTTGAAGCTTTTAAAGCATAGTCACATTTTAGGGTGAAAATATTTGCTCTACTTTCTATTTATTTTTTTTTAAGATAAATACTAGTTAAGGAGAGAAGAGCTTTTAAAAATCATTTTTATGGGAACAGAGAAGGAATTTTTCTTTGGTTCTTTTTGAAAGAAATTGATATTGGCTTTTGATACAACTACAGTCAGAAATATATTGAGATCAATCAGGAAGAGCCAAATCCATGTCAACTTGAAAAGATGAAGAAGATTTGAGGTCATAAAATGTGGTTTTGGTAAATAAGTAACAACAAAAGAAATTTTCTTTAAAAACACGGGGTGGTTAAAAAATATCCATGTGCATTTAACTACTTTGGAATGAGTATGAGGCATTTTTAAACAAAAATCACTCCTTTATCCCAACTTAGAAAATATCAGGGAAAAGTACGATTTTACCATTCATGTTTATAGTCATACATTTTAGTGAAGCAAATGTCCCATGGGCACAGGCTTGTTCTGCATATCAATTTTACTGACTTCAGCACAGGAATTAAAGCCACTAAGAGCTCCATGAAAAATTAATGATGCTCCTGGGAGAAATACTGCAGAGAAAATTGGGACTGATATTTTTTTCTCTCGAATACAGAGTGGGGTCAAAAGTTATTTCAACCTCTTCAAGGTGCTTTGGATTCAGAGAGCTTATCCAGAGGCAGGAAGTAATTGAGCTGCCTTAACTTGATCCTGGCTGCTGGATAGTGTTAGAGGTAGAGGGGTGGGCATTTTGGTCGTAACACTTTGTGGTGTTGTTCAGTGTAAGTTGCTGGGAAAATAATCCCAAAGTCTTCAAGTTCCTGATAGAGACCTTGAGAAATTCTTCTTTCCTCTTCCTTCCCCTCCCCCTTCTCCCCCTCCCCCTTCCTTTTCTTTTCTTCTTTTTCTGTTTCTTCTCTTCCTCCTCCTCCTCCCCCCCCCTTCTTCTTCTTATCTTCTTTTGCAAAGCTGGTGTTCAGAACATTGTTACAAAGGAGGTCCTAATGGTGAGGAAGCAGTCTAGAATAGCGCCAGCAATGACTGAAAGTTCACTGGGAGTCACATCAGTGGAAGAGGCTTCCCTTCACATCAGGGGCTATGAAGAGAAGCTTCAAGTCAAAATCCAGCCAATGTCATTAGAAGGAGAAAGGATGCTGCAGCTGCAGAATCAGGTCATAAGGAAGTGGAGTGGAGAGCCCAACCACCACTGGAGGGAAAGAGCTGGAAAGATTGCCAAAGAGAACATCTATGCTCTCAGTCTGGTGTGGCTGGGGAAGCAAGGGGCACATAAACAGGCCCCTGGTGGCAGGAAACTAGTATTTTGAGGTATTTTCCAGCACTGTTTTTGTGATTTCTAAGCAAATTTTGGGGAGGATGTAACAAAATCAAGTTTCCACTGTCCAAAATGAAAGATTTTTATGCCTGAGCTCTTTTGTTATGTGATTACTGATTTTTCCACTTCTGCACTTTGTTTTCATTGGTTAAGGAGCATGAAGTGGAAGGAAACATGGCTGTACAACCATCTATCAGTTCCTGCAGTTCTTCCTCAGGGATAGGCATATCAGATGGGCAAACCCAGAACAATGCAGTGTCCCAGCAACAGTTCTGCCAATTCAGAGAGGTAGGCTGCTCCTGGGCAAGAGATTCCCAAAAACAGGTAGAGGACACTGATCTCAGAGCTCTTTGTTAATAAAGAATCTGAGTGGTCCATACTAGAGTCTTGAATCCTGGCATGTTTTATTTTAACTGAGGTTCCTGTTAGAGATATTTCTTAGATGCCTTGAGAAGTCCTATCTTGTATAGGAAGCCAGTTGTGGGATCAAAGACTAAGACAAAGGATGAATTAATCCAGAAAATATGAGTAATACTTTTCAAATGAAGGTTTTGAATTAAACACACCTGTCTCATGTCTTAGGTAACAATATGAGGGAATTTCTCCGGAGAAGATGATTTTATTTGTGTTTATTTTTATACTAATTATTTCCTCTTATTCTTTTAACTATAGTGCTGTATAATGATGCCACATTCTACCTTTCTAGGAGAGCAGTTTGAAATCTAGCAGAAGCAGCATGGAGTGATGCCCTCTGCACAAAAGTCACCAAATCAGTGTTTTGTTACTGCAAATCAGGTTCAGGGCAAATTCCTTAAATCCTTTTTCAACCAAAGAGCTATTTTAAATTCCCTCTTAAATAGAACTTCTGCACTGGCTGGAAATATTCCCACAATATCTGCTATAGTCTTTATTAAGTTTTCCTGAGATAACTTTGTAGTCACAATAGTGAGAAAGAAACTTAATATTTCATCCCTCCATTGTGCTCCAGAATACACTTATTACTCAAGACTGGTTGCCAGCTCTCTCCAATCATTCACTCAAGCAGTTGACAAGTTGATAATATTAAAAAATACATGAAGGGCCATGAGTGCATGGAATTGGCAGGTTAACGTTGGAACTTTTGTATTTTCTTCCTAATGTTCTATGATTAATCTTACATTTCTTAGATTTCAGGGATATTTAAGAGCTAAAATCACTTTCTGAACACTTACATACAGTAGGGAAATCAACACATCAATTTGGCCATCCAACTAGAAATCAGAAGGTTGAAAAAATTCTTTTGATTTTATGCGATACACATGAGCATTTTTTCTCTTTATAGTTTTTTTTTTTTTTTCAAGTTGAAATGCTTAAACCTTAGAAAGTTTTAAAGTTTGGCTCATATTGGGTGAATATCTAAAAACCTAGAGAAAATGCTAAACCTCTGAGATTTGAAAATTCCTTGCAGCCTCCCAGTGAGATAGTGAAATCGTGCCTTCTCTTGTAAAATGTTACTAATCTAGATGTCTTTTCTCATGGGATTCCTGCCGGTTTTAGTTTCTGCTCCAACTACAAGAGTCATTGAAGAGTAAAACTATTGAAGACAAATCTTTAATCATGAGAAGCCTATGCTTTATGAAAGCTTTTATGTCATGAAATTCTAGTGATGCATTAAGGGACCCAAGACTGAACTTCACTCTTTTTCTATGTTCTGTTCCTTACCTCTGCTGAACGCTTAGTGCTGTATTATGATGCTGAATTCTACCTCTCTAGAAGAGCAGTTTGAAATCTCAGTCTGAAATCCATTGTTCCAACTAGCACTCCTGAAAACAGAGATACTAGCTAGACACAAGATGGCAGTAGCATTCCATGTAAACTGTTGGGATTTGATCACAAGGGTTAGAGTTATGGAAATTAGAGATATTTTTACAGGATTATTTTTATACTTTTTTTGGGGGAGGGGTCATGGGCCCCTTTGAGAATCAGATGAAATTGATGGCTTCTCTCCACCTCAACCATCATATATGTATATAAATTTTTGATAAAAACCCTTCCATGGACTTCCAAGGGTAAGAATACTTGATTTTAAGTTTGGTCCTATGAAGACTAACTTATATTCTCCTTTTGAAAATAAATACATGAAAGGAACAGAATGATACAAAAAGTTCAATAATTCAAGTATCAAGGGAACAAAAGACTCAGAAGTCAAGGCCAACATTTGTGGCATTCCATTTTCTGTTCTGTCTTTCTAGGGAAGAATGATAAATTGGAAAGCTTGAAACAATATATTGTTTCCTAGCACTTTCCACGGTAAGAGTAGAGATACATCAATTAATTTAGTAATTATCTCTTTGTTTTTGATGGGTTCCTTTTTTTTGTTTCCTTTGTAATCCCATGAATGATAATTTTACAAAAATTTGAAGGCTTACTTCAATTAATTATCCGAGTTCAAAAAACACATACAACTTGTCCTAGCTCCTGAAAGTTGCAATTTTTTGAAAAATGTAAGCTTGTTTTCTTCTGTTGTTCTTATAATTTATCTTTTAAAAAAATGTAGTCCAATATAATCACGATAGTCCAGAGTATCAACTAGTAATTCAGCAATTCAGGTGTACAAATATCTCCTAAATTTTTAAAAATATGTTTGAAGTAAAGTAAAACAAAATAAAATTTCAAGCAGAATAACACAATTTCAATTAAAGTTTTGTTATTTGGCTTTACCAATCTTAGTAAAAATCCTGAGGAATGAATCCTAACTCTGGCACAGGTACAAATAAAGTTACCAGCTACTTGGGGAGGGCAGAGGAGGGGTACAGCTGATTATTCTAGAATTCTGATTCAGAGTTACAACTTTTAAGTTGGCAAGAAACTACTGGCGATTTCCCAGAAGCAAGCAGCAAGTCCAGATTTTATAGGACACCAGGTGGCAGAATTGCTCTTCGCAAGTCACTGATCTTTAACTTCGAAATTTAGAAAATTTAGTAAAGAGAAACAATTGTTGGCAATTGTTGGGACACTAAACATCTACAAATTTAAGGTGATACTACATGTAACAAAACAAAATATGTAATATGAAAATTTCATTTTACTAGCTTCTTGTAATTTATATAGAGGAAGAAAAGTGAATATATGATGATTAGTTTTATCTTTAAAGTGTGTTTAGTAAGTTATCAGAAGATTCCTTAGTGAATCTTTCTTATAATTTAATAGTGACTTGTGCTTTTTAGCAAGTTGCAATAATGGTTTTAATATTCAAATTAGAAACGATACACTCAACAGGTGTCATTTTGTTCTATCATTTTAGTTGAAATTTCATATACGGGCTAAAATGTATGTTGACACAGATTTTCCTACCTAAAAAAATCAATTTCGTTTATTAAACAAGTAGATCAAAATATCTTATAATTATGGAAAAGATAGCAAAACTATCATGTGAAGACTATACATTTTCAAAAAGTCAGCAAATTAGTAATTATATGACTTGTAGTAAGTGTTAGTCATTCTAATAGACATTATTTTCCCACCTAAAAATAAATTTTGCTTATTAAATAAATACATAAAAATATCTTATAATTATGGAAAAGATGGCAACATAGTATATGTGAAGACTACACCTTCAAAATGTCAGTAATTGTGAATTATGTAACCTGTAGTAAAATGTTAGTCATTCTTAGTAGACATGACACAAGGCATGTTTTGGAATGTATCTAAAAATGTTAAATCAATAAGATTATTTATCAATAATGCCAGTAATAGTAATATAATCATTACTATCAGTAAAATAATTAAAAGTTTTTATATTGTAGCAGAGATGGCCAAAAGTGGTGTATTAGGATTAACAGAACTCTGAAAAATTGAATCCAAAGATTGAGCAGCTAAAGACAGCCTCTATTTTATTTTTTTATTGAATATTTATGAAAATGTAATTGGAAGTAAAACATCTGGAAATCAAACAATAGACTTGGAGGCTCTCAGGAGGATTTAATTTCTGAAACCTGAAAAATGCTCTCTACTCTTTAATTTTTTGAGTATGACAAGGTAGTGTCTTTCAGGCCCAAACAATCCTTTAGGTGTATGAGAACCCCAGGGAGAACCAATGCCCAGAGTTCTGGGACAGGCTTACATTCAGTCACATCATCTGTAGCCATATATACCATTCACCTGACTGTTGGGGAAACCCAACTGGGCATTTTCCCTTCCCAGAAGTCTGTAGCTACTTCTTGGCCTCCAGTTTGTCCAGGGGAACAGAGGTAATAATGTGGGCAGTCTCCAGTCTCTCCTTTCGGCATCAGGTTACATACTTACAAGGAGCAGAAGTCATAGAAAGATACTGTGTTTCTTCTGCCCTGCACCCTGCAGTTTGAGGCCTCATTAGTCCACCTTCTCACATGGCCTGGAGACTACTTCTGTCAATCCCTCTGCTTCCCACTACTTCCTGCTGCTTTACTCTCATCCCAAAAGGAACATATGGGAGGGAATCAGGACTAGGAAAGAAGACACCAGCTCCGGGTGCCCTGCTGTACAAGTGGAGAAGAAGGTCTTTCCATTTGACATTAGTCTTTGTTCACAAATACCCTCAAATATCTGGGAGTGGAGGGCAGTTGCACTCCCACATCCCAGGCCCTCAACCCCAGCCACATGGGATATAAAAAATGTGTTTGTGTGAGTCTATCAATAATTGGATAATATCTGAAGAAAGCAATGTACTTTAAAGATAGGATTAGTTTGTCAATGTAGAATTGATATAGGAAAGAAAAGGTCAGTATATCTGAAAGATAGATTTAGAGTGGCCAATCCATGACACTGTATATGGAATATCACATATAAAGAACTGGAACAATTTTTCTTTTAACAAAGGAGAATTTATGTTTATATATATTGATGTCCTGGGTTGACACCTTGGTGTGTGGGATGTGAAAGACAAGTGTAAGGAGGAAGCGAATTAGAATTTATTGAGGGTACACTGTGTTCTATGCACTATGCTATTCATTTTATTCCTTTTACATTGTGATAGCCACTCAATAATAACTCATCATGAAGTCTACAATGATTTGGTCTTTATAAGTAGGACTTTAACTTTAGCTTATTGACTTTTCTCCCTCTTTACCATACTCAATTGCTCTTTAAAAAATACTTATTGGGAGCCTACTCTGTGGCCATTAATGTTGACAGTATAAAAAAATCTCTCTCAAGAACATTGGGCCATCCAGGAAAGAATATGTCTCCACTGGCAGACTTTCCAATCAGTGGCTGATAGGGAAATCATTTTGGGTAAGAGAGACAGCACAGACCAGGATAGCACCAACAATACCAGTAACTCTCTAGGCATAAAGTAGATGTGTTGCAAAGAAAACCATCAGCAAAATGAAAATGGAATGAGAGAAAGTATTTGCAAATCATCTATCTGCTAAAGTGTTAATACACAAAAGATATAAAGAACTCCCGCAACTCAATAACAAACAAAAACCAACAATCCAAACAATCCAATTAAAAAATAGGCAAAGGAACTGAATAGACATTTTTCCAAAGAAGACACACAAATGGCCAACAGGGACATGAACAAATGCTCAACATTACTAATCATCAGGGGAATGCAAGTCAAAACCACAGTGAGATATCACCTTACACCTGTTAGAATGGCTCTTCTCAGAAGCAAGTATTAGTGAGGATGTGAAGAAAATGGAACTCTTGAGCACTGTTGGTGGGACTGTAAGTTGGTGTAGCCACTATGCAAAAGAGTAAGGAGGTTTCTCAAAAAGTTAAAAATAGATCTACCATCTGATCCAGCAATCCCACTTCTGGGTATATACATCCAAAGGAAATGAAAACAGCATTCTGAAGGGACTTCAGCACTTCCAGGTTCATTGCAGCATTATTCACAACAGCCAAAATATGGAAACACCCTGTGTCTGTCAATAGATAAATGGATAAAGAAGATGTGTTACACATAAACAAGGGAACATTACTCAACCATGAGAAAGAACATTCTGCCAGTTGCAACAATGTGAAAGGAACTATGTTAAGTGAAATAAACCAGAGAGAGAAAGACAAATACTGTATCAGCTCACTTACATGTGACATCTAAAAAAAGGCGAAATCATAGAAACAGAAAGTAAAATGGTAGTTACCAGGGGCTGGGAGGTTGGAGAAAATGGGAGATCTTTGTCAAAAATTGCAAACTTACAGTTGAATAAGTTCTGAAGATGTAGTGTACAGCATAGTGATTATAGTTAATAACATTGTACTATATATTCAAAAGTTGCTAAGAGAGTAGATCTTAAATAGTAATTAGGTGATATGATGGAGGTGTTAGTTCATGCTATGGTAGTAATAATTTTGCAATATAGAAATATATTAAATCAACACTTGCACAGTGTTATATGTCAATTATATCTCAATAAACCTGGAAAAATAAAAATAATAAGGTAGATGTGTCACATCCCCACATTAATTTTTTTAAATACATTTCTAAGACCTTGCAGATCAATAATTAATATGGCACAGTTTTACCTATTCTTACAGTAAGATCAATTGAAGTTAACAGAAAATGGGCCTTCTTTCTTCTCTTTGAGATAGTGTTCACTCTTCAGTCTCTGAACTCTAAGTCTTTGAAGAATCCCTGTACATCCTCATTGTGCAACTCAAAAATTCTCAGTTACTCACTGTATCCATGAGTTATTGTGAGTACAGCTGATGTACAAAACACCCATAATGGTTTAACAGAGCACAGAACCCTAAGAGATAAAAGAAGCAGACTAGTGTTTTATGGGCATTTTGTTTTGATTTATATTACCAAGAAGTCTCAAGTAAGAGATAGAAAGGTACTTCTTACATTTAATCCAGTTCAAAACTGTAACATCTCTGTTTAAGACTAAACATCTTCCTGAATTATGTTTGCCAGATTTTATAGTTTTCAGAAAGAAAAACAGTTACCAAAGATCCTTGGTAAACACTATTTAAGTCATTTAACTATAACTTATTCCTTGACACATTGCCAGAGTTTTCCTCCAAAACAAGTACGTATTTCAAAATAAAAGAGAGTTACATTTTAAATTATCAATAAAAATGAGAACATTTGAAGTGAATGTCCTTAGGCCCGAACTCAAATATACTAATTAGTCTTTTATCAGTCCAATATGTTTTGCCAAAACAATCTTCTGCTTGATTTTGGTGTTGTTTTTCAGTGCAGATCAGTTTTTGGATATCTTCCATGAAGAGCTAGAAGGAAGAATAAGGAAAACAAAATTGAACACAGAGGTTTTTGTCTGATATGACAATGCAAATGTTATTACTCCATTTCAAAACATGATACATGGTTTTTTGTACAATTCTAAATGAAGAACACTCCACATGGTTATTTCTGCTTGAATTTTAGTCAAACCCATTTTTATTATAATCCCACATGGCAACTAAATTCTGCGGATTCTTTTACAAACCCCTGTTCTTTATTATTAAGCCTAGCTTACGACACTCAGAATCCTGGTATGCATTTATGGACATGGGCAAAACTAACCAAGTACAATATCTAGAGGAATTATGGGAACGAAAAAAAGAAAGCACAAAGGTGGCATGAAGGCAATTATATGAGCATGTCCTTGTTCTTCAGCAATGCATGTTAAAGTATTCAAGAAATAAGGAAGTATGGTGTCTGCAACTTAATCTGAAAGGTTTAGATTTACAGATATATGTTGCTATATTATTTACATATACGTAAAGAGAGAAAAAGGAAGGAAGAGAGAAAGAGCAAGAGTGAGCAATTTTGGCAAAACATTAATTGTTTAATGTGGTTGAAGGAGGTAAGGGAGTTTTTATTTTTTTGTAAATTTTTGACTTTTTTGTAACTTAGAAGTTATTTTAAAATAACATGTTAATGTATAAAAATGGCCCATGAAGGAAAACCATTATGAGTTGAGAATACAAAAGAGAAGTTATTTGGCATTTAAGGGTTGACCTTTTGGTGACTTAAAACTCTTTTCTATTTCATCAGAAAAACTCCGATATCAGACATAATAAGCAACAAATATAAAACAAATAAACGTGGAGCTAAGATGATTGAACTGGAACCAAACTGGCCTATCGATGTAAATAGCCTTTACAACAGTGTCAAGTGTTGTGATGTAATTATGTCTCCTTTTCTATAGTGCCACTGGGAAACTCCTGGGAGAATGTTCAAATTGATTCTGCATTTCTTATTGTACTCCACATGCTCAAAATCATGACCCATTTGGGTTTCCTTCATATTTTTTTAGATTTTATTTATTTACTTGAGAGAGAAAGTGAGCAAGAGAGAAGAAACCGGGGGTGGTTCAGAGGGAGAGGGAGAAGCCGACTCCCAGCTGAGCAGGGAGCCCGATGATGATGATGATGATGATGTCGATGATAACGTGAGGCTTGGTCCCAGGACCCTGGGATCACTGCGTGGGTCAAAGGCAGATGCTCAACTGACAGCCACCCAGGCGCCACCAGGTTTCCTTCATATTTTTATAAAGTTTTTGTGTTACTATCTGGCTTTTCTAAATGCTTTTATTTTGTTTTGTCTTTCTTGTTAGAAAAAGAAACATGTATTTTCTTTGTCATGTCCTTAATATCATCTAGCTTTTTGTTCAGCCTATCTATTGTTTAAAATATATTCTATTTTTCCTCTAGAAGGTTACTGGATTCCTCTTCTAATTTGGACGAGTAACTTGATATGTGGGCCATAATTGCTTATGGAGATGTTTGTTTCCTTGAAGTTCCTGCTTCATTTCTTTTTTCCACTTTTATTTCAGGTTTTGATCTACCATTGTCTTTCTTTTTGATATTCTCCCCCTCCTTTTGCTGCAATATATTGTGTCAGTTAAGGTTCAATCAGAGAAGCAGAGCCACCATAGAATAGAGAATGTATTATTGGGATCAGAACACACATAACAGTGGGAATGGGAAAAGAAGTCTATGGAAGACTGTTGCTATGAGTGTCTTGCAGTAGGAATGAGTGACTTTCACCTGGGAGAAACACATACATCTGAAGCGAAAAGAAGAGATAGAACAGGATCTGAAAGAGCCATGGTCTGGCTGCTTCTGCATGCCCACAAGGTGATCCAGCATGTCAGTGACAATGTGTATGAACTACAGAGGTACCTGGCACCCTATAGAGGTACCTCTGGTGTTCAGAGAGTGACTACCACTGCTTGGCTTCTGGTGTCCAAATTTTGTGCAGTTTCCTTTTTGGCCCACCCAAATCCACAAATATATAAAAAACAGAATTGTAGAAGATCTAATTCTAAGTTAACTAAGTTGATATCATATGAAGATCCCATAAACCTCCCTTTGTCAACTTGATATTCATATATGTCTTTTAACTCCCAAGTAAAGACATAGAAAAATCATGTTTCTGTCTAAAAAAGGAACCCATGCCATCCATCTAACTCATCTTTGGTCATCTTTGCATGATGACCTTTCCTTTTCTACATGTCATATTCCCTTTTGGACACCCCCTTAGAGCTTAAATACTGAGATATAAGATTCATTACAATGAATACATTTGATATTAGTAAGGAATGGAAGAGGAAAGTTCTTAAAAATCAGTTAATATATACACTAATATATTCATGTTAAAATAATGAAGAATATTCATAACAGTATAGTTCTAATTTCTATTACTGGTCGTGTTGCCACTACACATTTTTGGAAACAACAGTATAATTACCTGTCTTCCTCACCAGAACATATGCCTCATGAAAGGAGAGACTATGTTGGAATTGTTTATTCTTCTATCCCTGAGCACAGCAGCTAATACAGAGCAGACATTTAGATGGTATTTAATTAGTGTTAGGTCAGTGTGTGTGTGTGTGTGTGTGTGTGCATGTGCATGCACATGCATGTGCACATATATACCTTGATGTCCCTGGGTGTTTTAATAAGAACATCTTCCAAAATGTAATGCCACCTGAATAAATTTACCTGCCATATAGATATAATTTCACATACTGTTTCCCACCATCCACACTACCAAATGTCTACTTTTTCTCCTTTGTGTCAGTTTAGAGTGGTAGCCACTTGGAGCTCTGCTGTCTAAGGGTTTTATGATCACCTCAGTGTGAATTCTCCTTCATAAACATTTTCTTTCTTTTTGTTACTTGGACTTAGTCTGGGAGGTACTCAGAGCAGCTGTTAGTATTATCTTAAGTTACAAATGAGGAAAGACTCAGAAAAGACATAAGTTGTGTCGTCAGTTTTAGTTAGAGCTCAAATTCAGATCTTTTGACTCTTAGTCTAGTGCTCCTCCCCTACAGCATCCTGGTATTTCATAATTTAAAATGTTTACTAATGGACTGAATTTAAATAATACACTAATGGAAACATCATATGGATTTTCTCTTCCTACAGCTGTGGTTTGAAACCATGTAACATTGCTCAAGGGACAAACTAAATGTAAATTTTTCTGCTCTAGTTCAGTCAGATGACACGGGATTAGAGGCAAATAAAAATTACCAATAAAGATAGTTACTGAAAGCATTTCTAGACATTTGACATGACCCATTTTAGCACTGTAAACTATTTTTGCATTTTGATCTTCTGTACAAGATTTAGGTCTGTCTTTCTAGCCCCTATGTCACTAATACTGACTCTCTGGATCTGTGCTTCATACCCTCACATCTCTGTGTTTTGGAAAGCTGAAAGGGGCATCTCATTTTCTCCACTGAAGGAACTTCTTCATCATTTTGAAAAGCTGATGACATTTATTGAACACAACCCTGAAAAAATAGCCATATGCTTTTGGTTTGCCAAATTCTTACCCAAAGCAAGTACTCAATATGCAAAAAAGATACACTTAAAATGCCAACACAGTCATTTTTAATTAGTGGGCATTCTTTTGTCAGGAAGGTAAGTTTTCACACTTTTTTCTGGTGTGAAGTTATTTGTTAATATGCTCTAGCTCCTTCTACTTAAAAACAAACAAACAAAACTTCTTCACTTTATGATTAGAATAGGGAGAACTTAAGCTTCATATTCTAATATTTAGATTGTTGTGTGGGAACAAGTCATCATTCCATTAAATCTGTTCCTCATTACAAAGGGATATCTACTACCTGAATAAATATTTTCAAGGTCTTTTTCCATGTCACTTAAATTGTGCCTTTGCCATGAGCCAGGGCACCATAGCATTGCACAATCCAGATTATCCAAAGGAACCCAGAAACAGGATTTTAATGCCTTTAAAGAGGAATCATAACACAGTGATGATTTGTTTATTCTCAAATTTTATTTGCCATCTTGTAAAGGGAGTACTTAGATTAACTTTGGCTTCAGGAATGGATTCTTCTCACTGGTTAAATATCCAGAAGCAAAGACAGTAGCTCATGAAACAAATATGGGTCAAATAACCTAGTACTAAATCATGCTGGAGTTATAAACCAGTATTAAGCAGGTGGCTTCCAGGAATTTGACTACTCCTGTTCATGATAGAATCCAGAAAGAGGTACTGATTGTGTAGTTTTGCCCTTCCTGGTTCCAGAATCTTGACTTTAACAGCCAGGTAACCCTGTTCTCTGTAACCAACATAGTTCATACTGATCTAATAAGCCTCCAACTTTTCTGTGGTTTGATCCTTTTTGTCTCAGTAAAATCATCATATTCTATTTGCCCTTACACGGGTCACTTCCTTGTCTTAAGGTCCTTAAGTCATGTATGCATTTGGTCAAAGTTTCCTCCCAGTATGTTTTTGAAAATCAATCTCTCTCATGGAGATTTCTGCTCCTGGAAAGATGGAATAGATGTACTCCTACTAAGTACAGCTAAAAGCCCTGGACATTAGACATAAAGCAAAAATAAGAAGACTCTGCAAGATGGAGAGAACATGGCAGACTAGCTAAGAATATTGAAACTCAAGAATGACATGGTGGTGAATTCCCTGTGTTTTCTTTTTGCCTCATGTATCTAAAACTTGGAGCTGAAGAAGCTGGAAACCTACATCTGCCAGAAGACGTAGAAACAAAAATCCCCAACAAAAGTCTGCTCTTTCTAACCAGAGGAACAAGAAAGAGGCAGACTATCAAAAACCAAACCAAACCAAAACAATTTTTAGATAATAACTGCTTTACTCTGGCCAAACATCACAGAAAAACCCTGGCCTTAACCCCACCCCAGCCAGTAAAGGCTAAGTGTGGAGGACAGTTTCCACTCTTGCAAGACTGTAGAGAGGTACTCCAAACTCTCTCTAGGGTGGTGTCACAGAAGACTGAATAAGAAGTTGTAACTTTAATTCCTACTAAGGGTAATGAGTCACCCTTGCTTCTCCTGTGGTATCAGTAAGGACCACATGGGGAATCTGGACTTTCATCCTGACCTGGCAATAAAGAGAATCTCTCTGCTTCTTTTCTGAAGTGGTATCAGAGGAGGCCTAAACGAGAGTGAGGACTTTCACCATTGCTCACATTACTCTGTCTGTGGTGTCAATGAAGTCCTTACAGGAAGCTTAATAAAGCACACCTACTCTTCCCAGCCAGGATGGTATTAGCAGATGTCTAGTGAGAAGGTTGAACTCCCACACCCATCCAACAGTAAAAAGCTCTTCTCCCATTAAGTGGTAATGGAATGTAAGTGGGAAACCTGGACTTCTATACCTACCTGGCAGTAACTAGAAAGCACTACCTCCTGTCCCTGCAGAGGAAGCCAGATAAAACAATTTTAAATAAGATCCAGAGTCTCATAATATAATACCAAAAATGTTCAGGTTTTAATAGACTATCACTCATCATGCCAAGAACCAGGAACATCTCTAACTAAATGAAAAAAGACAAACAATAGGTGCCAAGACAATGAAGATGCTAGAATTATCTAACAAAAATTTCAATGTAATCAGCATTTATATGCTTTTCCAAGCAAGTACAAACATACTAGAAATAAATGAAAAAGTAAAAAAAAAATCAGCAAAGAAACAGAACAGAAGATATGAAAATTTTAAAACTTAAGAATAGAATAATTAAAATAAAAAACCCAATGGATGGGTTTAACAGCAGAATGGTGAGGACAGGGAAAAGAATTCATGCACTGGAGGAAAGAGAAATAGAAAATACCCAATGTGGGATTATAAAAAAAGGTTGAATATTTGTGTCATCAGAGTACCAGAAGGAGAGGAAAAAGAAGGTGGAACAACAACAATAACAAAAATCCAAAGAAAAATAACCAAAAACTTTCTAAATTTGGCAAAAAGCAAATATATTATAATTAGATAATCAAGAAGCCTATGGGGCACCCGGGTGCCTCAGTCGGTTTAGCATCCCATTCTAGGTTTCAGCTCAGGTCATGATCTTGGGGTCCTGGGATTGAGCCCTGCCTTGGGCTCCATGCTCAGCAGGGAGTCTGCTTCAGGATTCTCTCTCTCCCTTTGCCCCTCCCAAATAAGTAAATAAATCTTAAAAAAAAAAAAAAAAGAAGCTTAGCAAATCCCAAACAGGATAAACCCAGAAAAATCCATACCAAGACATATCACAGTCAAATTTCTGAAAACTAAAGGCAAATACAAATCCTAAAAACAGCTAGGGAGAATTTACATCTTGCCTTTAGTGGAAAAAAATTTCAACATTAGATTTCTTATCAGACATCAGTGACACATCATTGTTTCAGTACTGAAAGAAAAGAATTATCAACTCGGAATTCTATATATAGTGAACGTTTCCATCAGGAATGAAAGAAAAATTATGTTATTTTCCAATGAAACAAATTTAAGATAATTTATCAACAGCAGACCTGCCCTAAAAAAATGGCTTCAAGTTCTCTGTATTAATGAACTTGGGCTGCCATAACAAAATACCAAAATTGGAGATTTAAAAAACAGACATTAATTTTTATATAGTCTTAGAGGCTTCAAGTCTGAGACCAGAGCACCAGCTTGGTCAATTTCTGGTGAGGTCTCTGTTTTTGGCTTTCAGGAAGTGGCTGCCATCTCACTGTGTGCTCCTATGACCACTTTTCTGTGGGTAGAGGGAGAAAGAGAATGCAAAAGAGCCAGCATTAGTTCTCTAATGTTTCTATTTATAAAGGACTAAACCTATCATATCACGTCCTCACCCTTGTGACCTCACTTAACCTAATTACCTCCTTAGAGCCCCCATCTCCAGATACAATCACACTGTGGGTGGAAGGCTTTCACATATGAATTTTGGAAGGATGCAATTCAGTCCGTAGCATTCTCTAAACAGAAAGGAAATCATAAAAGAAGAAATCTTTTAACATCAAGAAGGAAGACAAAACATTGTACAAACAAAAATATGGTAAATAAAATATACTTGACTTCTCTTCTTTAATTTTCTAAGTCATGATTAATGGGTTGAGGCAAAAATTGTAATACTTTCTGAGGTTATCCTAATGTATAAGAATTATTTAAGACATTATAAAGGGGAGAGGGGAAGTGAAGTAAGGGGAGGTAAGGCTTTAACACTTAACTTGAACTGGTAAATGTTCAATATTAGTAGAATGTAATAAGTTATGTTATAATATTATATATTATCTAGAGCAACCACTAATATAGTTATACCAAGACATGTACTATAAATCCTGATAGCTTAATCAAGAAGAAATTCTTTTTTTTTTTTTTAAGATTTTATTTATTTATTTTAGAGAGAGAATGAGATAGAGAGAGAGCATGAGAGGGGAGAGGGTCAAAGGGAGAAGCAGACTCCCCGCCAAGCAGGGAGCCCGATGCGGGACCCGATCCCGGGACTCCAGGATCATGACCTGAGCTGAAGGCAGTCGCTTAACCAACTGAGCCACCCAGGCGCCCCAAGAAGAAATTCTTAAAAAAAAGTCACATTACCCATAGGAAGACAGGTAAAAGAAAACAGACAGAAAACAAAGTAAGACTTAGATAGCAGACTTACGCCCCAACAGATTAATAATTATATTAAATATAGATGGTCTAAATACACCAATTAGAAGGCAGAGATTCATAGGGTAGATTAAAAAACATGAGAGCTATATGCTGTTCAGAAAAAACTCATATATATGTCATGTAAACATTAATCAGAAGAAAGCAGGACTAGCTATAATATCACATAAAAGAGATTTCAGAACATAGAAAATTAGCAGAGACAGACATTATGTAATGATAAAAGGGTGAAGACATCAAGGTGATATAGCAATGCTAAGTTTGTATGCTTGAAACAATAAAGGTGCAAAATATGTGAAAAAAGAGATGATAGAACTGAAAAGATAGACAAATCCATAATATTGTGGGAGACTTCAGCACCCTTTTCTCCATAATTGACAGACCAACTAGACAGAAAATCAGCAAGGGTATAGAAGAAGTTAACAACATTAACTTTTAAGATTTAGTCAATATTTATAGAACATTTTACATCACAATAGGAGAATAAACATTTGTTGTAAGTGCCCATGGAACATATATCAAGATAGATCATATCCTGGGCCACACAGCAAACCTAGACAAATTTAAGATAATTAAAATCATACAGTGTGTTTTCTGATTGTAATAGAATCAAACTATATGCAATATGAAAAATACAAAAGGCTAATCTCCAAGTACTTGAAAACTAACCAGTGCCTTTCTAAAAAAATCCATGGGTTAAAGAGAAAGTCTCAAGGAAAATAATACAATACATGAAATTCAATGAAGTGAAAATACATCAAGTTTTATGGAACACAGAGAAATTTAGTGCTTAGAAATTTATAGCACTTAATACATATATGAGAAAAGAGGAAAATTTCAAATTAATAATTTAAGCCCTCACTTCATGAACCTAGAAAAAGCAAAGCAAAGCAAAGCAAAACAAAACAAAACAAAAAACCTCAAAGCAAACATAAAGAAGAAAATAATAAAAGCAAAATTATAAATTAATAGAATTAAAAACAGAAAAGTAATAGAGAAAATTAATGAAACAAAAGTTGATTCTTTCAAAAAAATTGACAAACCTCTAGCAAGATTGACAAAGAAGGAAAAAAGAGAAGACATAAATTGTTAACATCAGGAATGAAGCAAGGATATCACTACCCACCCTGCAGACATCAAAAAGATATGAAGAGAATACTATCAAAAACTCTACTTACATGTTTGTCAACATAGATGAAATGGACCAATTACCCAAAAGCATAAACTGCTACAACTCACCCAGTATGTTGTAAATCATTTGAGTAGTCCTATAACTATTAAGGAAATTGAAATGTAATGAAATCAAATTTGTAACTAAACTCCTAAAAAAAGAAATCTTCAAGAACGGATCGTTGCCCAGAGAATTCTACTAAATGTTGAAAGAACTAACACCAGTTCTACACAATTTCTTCCAAAAAAGAAAAGTGAACATTTTAAAATTCATTTTATGAAGTCTGTATTACTCTGATACCAAAAGCACACAACTAGCAACTACAACAAAAACTACAAACCAGTATCCCTCATGAATAGATGTAAAAATCTTTATCAAAGTATAATTAAAATAGAATTCAACAATATAGAAAAATGATTGCATACCACGACTAAGTGGAGTTTATTCCCATGATCGTAGGCTCATTCACTATTCAAAATCCAGTCAGTGTAATTTAGTTTATTAATAGGCTAAATGAGAAAAATCACAAGATCATATTACTAAGTCAAAAAAAATCTGGCAAGTTCAGTACCCACTCATGGTAATGCTTCAGAAAAAATAGGAATGAAGAAAACCTTAAATATGCTAAAGAACATTTACAAATCACTTATATTTAACATCAAACTTAATTGTAAAGGCTGAATGCTTTGCTTCTAAGATCAGAAACTAGACAAGAATATTCACTTTCACCACTAGTACTCAACAGAGTGCTAGCAGGTCTAGCCAACACAATATAAGGCAAACAAAGGAAATAAAAGGCATACGGATAGGAAAGGAAGAAATAAAACTGTCCTTATCCGCAAATGATAGGATGGTCTACAAAGAAAATTCTAAAGAATCTACAACCCCCATCAAATGAAACCACTAGAACTAATAAATAAACTCAGTAAGGTTACAGAATACAAAATAAACATACAAAAATCAGTTATACTTCTGTATACCAGCAATGAACACACGAATTACAAATTCATTGTTATTTACAACTGCTCAGAAGAATGAAATGAAATGCAATGTTGTAAATTGAACAAAACTTCTACAGGACTTATATGCTGACAACTGCAAAACACTAGCGAAAGAAAGTAATGAAGATCTAAATAGATGGAAAGACAGACTTCACATAATGGATTCATAGATTCATGTATTCATGGATTGGAAGACTCAACATGGTAAAGATCTAATTCTCCCCAAATTGATATACAGGTTTTAATGCAATTCTTATAAAAATCTCAGTAAGACTTCTTATAGATGTAGACAAGATTATTCTAAAATTTATACAGAAAGGAGGGCGCCTGGGCGGCTCAGATGGTTAAGTGTCTGCCTTCGGCTCAGGTCATGATCCCAGGGTCCTGGGATCGAGTCCTGCATCGGGCTCCCTGCTCCTTGGGAGGCTGCTTCTCCCTCTGCTTCTCTCTCTCTCTCTCTCTCTCTCCCCCTCTGTCTCTCATGAATAAATAAAATCTTTAAAAAAATAAAATTTATACAGAAAGACAAAATAACTAAAAGGGCAAAAATAATTTTTGTAAAGGATAAAGTGAGAGGAACCTGTCTACCTGATTTCAAAACGTATTATACTCTACAGTCATCAGGATCAGGTGGTATCGGTTAGACACACCGACGAATTAATAGTGAAGAGTGCTGATTTTCACAGCTGCCATGATTGTAAGGCTGCTGGTTTTCAAGGCTGCTGCACAAATATGGGATTACAGAGGGGTGGGAATGGACAAACTATAAACACCACAAACTTCAACTGTTCTTACAGAGATCTACTTCTTTTTTTTTTTTTCCATTAACAGGCTATAGATTATTGAATACCTTTGATTAACTTCCAAAGTTGTGAATATGTTGATTTTGAAAATTTCTGCCAGTGTTCTCATGGTTTTTATAGAGAAATGAATTTTCAGAGGTCTTTATGCTGCTGAAAGTGTTTCTGCTTTTCAAATCTTAATTACCCATGGGATTGGCCCCTGAGCCAAAGGCAGACGTTTTATTGACTGAGCCACCCAGGTGTCCCTGCAATGTGCTCATAGATGCCAAGATGTCCACATACCTAGAATGGGAAAGTGTAAGAATAACAAATGGACCCATCAGAAGTAGACATTTTTTTAGAAGGAAGATTATGTCATTTACAAAATCATAGATAATAGGAAGGCCTTTTAAAAAAGCTTACTGTCTACATTTTGGTCTATTCTTTCCTTTGAAGGCATCCCCAACCATATAAAAGTTACACACAGTAAAGCACTCAAAGACTATGCCAGAAAAGTCAATCTCCCTCAAAGTCCAGATGAAATATCTCCTTTCATGTGTAAACACCTGTAATACTCGATTGTTCACTTTAGAAAAGGGAAAAACAGTTGCTGATTCCTGATATCAACTACTTGGTTTGCTTCCCTTCGCTTTTCATCTTCTCTCCCTTTCCCATGTTTCGCATCAAATTTAAAAATAATTTTGGACTATTTTAAACATTCTGGAAGGATGCAGAGACTATTCTAACCAGCACAATGTAGTCAAACACATATTTGCGGAGCTTGTGTCAAGTATCTGTCTTAGCCTCTCTCTCTTTTCCTCCCCCTTGCTTGCCAACTGTGGGCCTGGTGCCTCAGAAATTCCATTAGGAGGAGAAGCTCCCACCGTCTCAGCAGCTCTCCTCGTCTGGCCTGTGGTTATCTTGACCTGTTTCATTTGTCGACTCATTTCTTTACACTTTCTGACTTCTAGATAATGGTTGACATCTTTTATTTATTTGGAAACTCTTCTCGTTATCTTCATTTTTCTTGGTTGGTGTTTCTTTTCAGTTCTACTTTGAACTTCATTCATTTTTTAGTGAGACTTCAAAAGAAGAGGAAAAAGACACATGTGCTGTCCTGTTGTTGTCTTTTAACAAATGAAATGAGGTCATTCTATTTAGATTTGTTTTACTGTCATATATGGTTATTATACTGTCCTTGTGCTTTATGACTTTTAAAATTTGTCTTCTTATATCATTTTTCTTTTCTTTTTCTTTTTAGTGTTTTGGAAAGTATAAATACAGCCACAGTCCTTCTCTGTTGATATAAATAAATAATTTTTATTTATCTATGATCAGTGAGACTCAAATAGTTTGATAGTCACGCATGGTTAGTGAAAGGTCCAGGATTCAGTACAAGGAAGAGGTACAGGAAAGGGGAACCACTCTCTAGGTGTTTCAAACAGAATGGAATTTAAGTCAGGGAGTTTGGTTCTTTAAAAATTGTAGAAATGTCTGGGAAAATAGAAGGGCATATTACTTTTGCTACTTATAAAGCTGATGACTTGGGAATATAAACTGAAGTTAGGACATTGAGACCACTTATTTGTGAAATAATGGGAAGGTGGATTCTTTCTCAGGCTGACTTCTAAATTGCACTTGGCAGAATCTTATATCCAAAACCATATCTGCTAGGGAGTCTGGAAAATGTAGTTTTTAGCTTTCAATCTCTCTAAATAGAATTAGGGAGAAGTGAATAGACTGGGAGCCAATTCACAGTCACCAAGTGGATGCTGGGCCAGAGTCTAGGTCTTTTGATTCCTAACTCATTTCCTCTCCTACAACCTTACTGTGGCTTCTCTCTTCATTTCCAAGACATGCATTATATCACTCAGCCTTGTTTATATCTTTCCCCATCACTTACGTGGTATCTGCTCAATTTTTTTCAAAGGCCAAATAAAATAATAAAAAAGTGTAAAGCTTACCTTATCCTATAATCATGTATTAACTATCATATAGCTGAAATTCAGATATTTCATCCTAAATACAATTGCCTGCCTCTTTTGGGTTTCCTTCATTCATATAGATACTAGGATATTGGTTTCTTAAGTAAATTGTATCTCTACCTCTATCTGTCTATCTGTCTCATTCTTTTTTAAAAAATATATCTTTTATCATCTATCATTTTCCCATGGGAGAGCTTTTATTTGTGAAGGGAGACAGAATTTTTGCTTTTTTTTTTTTACATACCCATGTCTTATATTGTCTAATAATGATATAAGATTTTGAAGTGTTTTCTTTAGACAAGATGATGTAATTATGCAATTTGTTATTATCTAGGGCTTAGGTCAATGCCTAAATCACAAAAGGTCTTGAAACACAAATCATATGGTTACTATTAAATTAACAACACAATCTCCTGAAGCTTTGTTTCTGCTTCAAGGAGAAAGAAATGTAGTCCTTTTTTTTTGTAAGAAAAGCCATTATTGTCACATTTTTTAAAAAGTGCACTCAACTCTCTTAAGAATGACTTATTTGTATGAGATTTTATTGCTTCTTAAGTCCAATTTGAAACTGCTTTTAGTGTCATAGTGAATATGTGCCACTTCTTAAGTAAAAAGTCAGTTCTCTATTATACAGTTTTCCAGTTTTAGTCTCTTTTCTTTTTTTATATCTCTCCATTGCAGACTGATAGAATATAGTAACTCAATCCTTCTAAAAAAACCTTCCACATTTCATATATTTAAACATCTTCAGGCAAAAATATTTTCTTAATGTTGGAGTTCTTACCTTGGAAGTGCTTTTAGAGATTATTTTGGGGGGAGGGTAAACAAATAGTTCTTAGATATGTGTCATTTAGAACAAAAATTGACATACCAGGAAAAATACAGTCATGTTCTTAAGTCCTAAATTCTCTAAAAATTAATAATATATTTTGGTGTTTATATAAGAAAAAAATTCCTTGTAATCTGATGGGACACCGTAAAAAGTGACACATTGGATATATCATCACATTTTAAACTTTAGCTCAAATAATAAATCATCTGCTTTCATGTTAACCTGCCTTGATGAGTGATGAATTTGTAAACACCGCAAATGTATTTAAGGACAAGCAGATTTTGCATTAAATCAGAGATTTAAAAGAATCAGTTACAAAATGAAAATGAAACTTGACTTTAGGACCTAAGATATATAATTACCAGGGTACTACAATTGTACTTGTAAATCTCTTCATAGTATACAATGGAAATTTACCCGAGTTATACATAAAGAATTTTCACCTCCTCTTTCAAAAGCAAAAATCCCCCAAATATGCATCATATTCCATTGTTCATTAAATATTTGTTTCTTTTAAGAGATATATTCAGAGATTTTGTTAACATTATGCTTTACCTGAATAAATAACATCCTCAAATGATGAAACTGTAATTTGGATGATAGCAGTAACCTTCACAAATAGACACTAAAATGATATAAATGGCTCAAATGCAATACAATTTTATTTCTAGCTCATACAATAATTCAAGGTGGCTCTTTTCCACAGGGTGACTCAGAGTCCCAGGTTCCTTCTGGACTGTGGCTCTACCTGGCATCATAATGGCATCTACCCAAGATGGGAATTTCCCCAAGAGGGAAATCAATTTATTAAATTTTTTTGCCTAGAATCATAGTCATCATTTTGTGTTCATATTATTTAACGAGGACTGATCACATAACTGCAAGTGGATTTAAGCTGGGCAAGCGAATGTATTTCTTAACTGGGTAGTTGCTTCCCAGCTGCAAGTGCATAGTGAGAACAGGGGAGAAACAGCTACTCCCAAGGTCCATTTTTCTGACCACCAAATTTACCTTTAGTTCTTTGGGTGGGAAATGTGTATCTTTTACCTACCTGAAGAACACACCTATTCTGTTCCTAAGGAAAATATTTCAAATTCTAATTAAGAATTTGCATCTGGCTCAAAATTAAGATTAAGAACTGCATCTAGCTCAAAATCCAGGATCTCTGGGTGATGTACAGTCCTTTTCATGGTCCAGATGTGGCTTCTTTACTCTTCACTAGCCTGTTAGCTAATTGACCTGTCTTCCTCCATACCAAATATACAATGGTGGAAGAAAGGTAGGCCATGATGTCAAAAATTCCACAGTAAGCATTACTTCTTGGTCACAGTCTACTGAGAAGGCATTAAAATATCCCTGATAACAGATTATGGATTAGGTTTATAGTCTCCTTGAGAGGGATTTTCTTGTTATTATTTTCATGGTACCTGATTTCATCTCTAGAATTTCTTTCCTCATCCATTTCCTCCATGGCATCATCTGAAGTGGACCTTGGGGATTCTAACCCCTTGAGGGCTCACCAGCTTTCACAGCTGATTTCTTACTCATTCAGACTGGGTGGGTCCAAGGGTTAAGTCTTGCCCATTAGTCACTAACTTTCAGAGGGCAGACTCATGCTTTCTTTGTCAATATAATTCCTTCAAAATCTTGATAGACTTCAGAAATATTTGTTTCTAGTTCATTTGTTGTGCCTCTCATCATACCCCAAATTCTTGCCTGGGCATTGTTCTTAAGTCCGTCTTGTAATTTTGCTTTCCTTCTCCAAAATTAAAAGGTGCTATCATGAAACCATCTACAACAATAAACTTGGGTGGGAAAGCAATTTTGTAAAGATTTTTTATTTATTTGACAGAGAGATAGAGAGAACAGAAGTAGGCAGAGTGGCAGGCAGAGGCAGAGGGAGAAGCAGATTCCCTGCTGAGCGGGGAGCCCGATGCGGGATTCGATCCCAGGACCCTGGGATCATGACCTGAGTCAAAGGCAGACCTTAATCGACTGAGCCACCCAGGCACCCAAGGGAAAACAATGTTTTTAATCTGACCTTTGTCACATGGCTGTTATTTTTTCTGAAAAGTCTTAACAGTATCTGGAGAGCAGCCCTGCTACTTATTGGTCAATCATATATGAGCTAATTTTGTTCTTGAAATACTTTGCTAAAAACAGCATGTAAAGCCAACAGACTCTAGCGCTCAGGGTTCTTCCAACAATTTCCTTAGAACTACAGTTTTATGTGTTCCGCTTTCCAAGTCATCTCAGGCAACAGCTTAACTAAATAACTTGACACTGAATGGCATAGGTCCCCAACTTCCTAGCCTACACTATCATTTTTTCCCCCACTGCCTACCTGCTAAGCCCATACTGTATATCTTAGTGGGTCTTTTCCTTCTAAATAGGAGCATTTCACTTCAAGGTATCAATTTCTGTACTAGAAAGGGTATGCTAAACAGTGACTAAATATATATGGAAAATGTATAATATAATGAATGGCTTGATGTTGTAACAGTCCCAGGTGTGTATTCCTGATTTGTGGGTAATTTTTTTCTATATTGTGATTCAGGAACCCAAACTCCTCCCATTTTCTGTTAGTTCCTGGGGCCATAATCATTTTTATTTAGTTTGTGGGAAGAGGAAAAGAGCATGGAGGACGTGCAACATTATTACCTTGGTCAGAAAATGGTACATGTAATTTTCATTCTACTAATATGAACTAGTCACAAAGCCATAGCTAGCTTCAGGGTGGCCTTGGTAATGGAAAACCTGCTTTCATTAAGCAGCTCCAGCAGTATACAACAGAAGTGAAAGGCAATTTTGATGGACAGCAGCTGTCTCTGCCTCATTATTTAATTAACATTTTATGTGTCTGTCTATAAAGCTCTTATAAATATAACATTGTATAATGTGAATAACTTAGCAATTCTATAAGAAAAATTATCTGTAGAGAAATTAGTGGTTTGCCCAATATCATATACTTTGTAAAAATTAAAGCTTAGATGTGAACCCAGAACTTCTCTTTCCAACTCTTATGCTCTTTCTGAGAAATTGGTTAGGGGAAAAAAAGGAAAGAAAAAGAAATGACTCTTCAACATGATACAAATTTTGAAATTAATACCTTCAAATCACCTAATAAATAGCTAATGAATTTTTGATTAGTAACACATGACCATAAATCTTAGGTAGTTTAATATTATATTTTCCTTATAATAATATAAAATCTAATCCCATTAGTGAATTTAACACGGGTGTATTTTTTCTTTCATGACTTTAAAATTGACCCGTCTTCAACTAAACTTTTTTTTTCTTAAATGGAAGGAATAGGATTAGTTTTTTGTGAATGGGAACTCGCAGTTCATATTTGCCAATCCCTGAATAATAGATATATTTAGAGGTTTACTTAAGACTTCAAAAACAATTTTCCTAATGTGTAGTGTACATTAGGAAATTGTTTCTTATTAGTCATTTACTTCTCTCCTATTTTTTTTAAGTCATTGAGAAATAACTGCTTGGAAGGAGACTGTGTACCAACTGTTCCAGTATTGAAAATACATAAAAAGAAAATTCAATGAAGATAAATTTTCCTCTTTTTTTGTGTATTTCAAAAATCAAATAAATATAGTCAACATTATGGAAGGAGTTTTATTTGTTTTTTTTCCTGCCTTATCTATATTCTACTCTAAATCTACTAGACATTCACAGCATGAGAAAATTTAAAGTTGGAATAATTGTGAGATCATCTTTTCTGACCTCTCATTCAACTTCAGCAGAACTTAATATAGTTATAATAGTCTTAACATAGTTTAAAGAAATTAACTAATAGCATACAGAATTTTTTTTCTCATAGATTATGAAATTTGATCTTATTTCCTTGGCCAAATGATGATTGGTGATAACTTTCTAATTTCTTGGCATGGCAAGGAAAATTCTGATGGTCTGCCCCTCCATTGGACAATGCTTTTGCCAACTGACGTGTGTGTGTGTGTGTGTGTGTGTGTGTGTGTGTGTGAAAGGTCTTATGAATTCTGAGACCTTTCTTAGTTTTTATTATTTCAAATGATCTGAAATATATCCTTTATGTGGAAATGATATTTTCTTATTTATTAAAAGCAAAATGTATTTAATGATCTGCACAAGGGAATCATTTTTGATAGTGTTATCATGTGTCCGTGATTCCCTGCTGACTAAAGATGAAAAATTCAGAACTTTCTTTGCACAATCTTGTGGACATAATGACATTTGCATTCACTATTATAAATTACTTGTTTTTAGACCAAAACTTGCTGTTTGTAAAATTAGAATGCTCCAAGGAGTAACTACAACTTCTCTAGGCTAACATAACTTTTCTTAGAAATTGTGGGTTTGCCTATACAACATAGTGGATTTGGCAAATAGCTGATTAACAAATGCTGTGTAATAGTGTCTTTGCTAGTTTGACAGTTTCTTGCAAGGTAAGATTGATCTTAGATTTTTAATATCAAGGATGCATTGAATTTGGCCATGTGTCACTATATGTGATTATAGATAAGTGTTATTTGACATGAGTTCCAACTTTGTTAGAGATTTATTATTCATGCATTTTTCTTCAATGACTTTGGAAGAAAAAATTTATTAAAGTTATGTAACAACAAAATAGCCTCTACATTGGGATTTGTGGCTCACTGTCGGGAGCATGGTCTAGACAATAGCAAATTCCTCAATTCTGAACAGGCTGCATATAGTAAGTTGCCAACTTGAACATTGATTTAGCTGAAACATTACATTTCACATTTCAATGTTGCATTCCATTTGATTATACTAAAAGTTTGGATATAGAAGTAGAATCCTGGTGTTCTGATCCCATGGTCTTTCTATGAGTTTGTGCTGCTTGGATACAGCCCAGAAAACCTTGAAGACTGCCCAGAACACTAAACACCAACTCCTTGACTGCAAACACTAGACTGTGTATGCGTCTTTCCTGTTTGTTCCATGTTAAACACCAAAGTGAAAAGCCCAGTATACAATGAATCACATTCTTCCAGTGTATTGGTCATATCCTAGAAGCTAGCTTGGCTCTCTTGGTAATTGAGTGAGTTCTTACAGGTCACTAAGGATGTTAAAAAGTTCACTTATTGAGAGATATAGCTCCTAAAGTTATATATTTTCTCCCTAAATAATTTATACTAAGAAACCAAAGTCATGTAACACGTGAAGCAGTACCTTTTTAAAACCGAGATTTTGATGAAAAAACCCAAGATTTTGATAAAATCTGTCAAATTCTTGCAATTCAACCAAAGAAGAATTTTAAATGACTTTTATATATCAAATTAGGACTGCTGATTAAGGAAGATATTATCACATTTACCTTTCTTTCTGATTTCTACTGAAAGCACTAAAAAAAGATAAAAATCCATGTAGTCAGAGAGAATAGGAAAGGAGCCATCACTACAAGTGAGATTTCAATATAAGTCTTCCTTGACTTACCATGGGTCACATCCTGATAAACCCACTGTAATTTGAAAACATCATGGGGCGCCTGGGTGGCTCAGTCGTTAAGCTTCTGCCTTTGGCTCAGGCCATGTTCACAGGGTCCTGGGATCAAACCCCGCATTGGGGTCTCCGCTCTGCGGGAAACCTGCTTCTCCCTCTCCCACTCCCCCTGCTTGTGTTCCTGTTCTCGCTGATTGACAGAGAGAGAGATAGCGAGAGCAGGAACACAAGCAGGGGGAGTGGGAGAGGGAGAAGCAGGCCCCCCACGGAGCATGGAGCCCGATGTGGGACTCGATCCCAGGACCCTGGGATCATGACCTGAGCCGAAGGCAGACGCTCAACAACTGAGCCACCCAGGCGCCCCTAAATAAATAAAATATTAAAAAAAAGAGAGAACATGTTGTAAGTCAAAAATGCATTGAATACACCTACCCCACCAAACATCATAGCTCAGCTTAGCCTACATTAAGTGCGCTTGCTCATCACACTTACATTAGTCTACAATTGGGCAAAATCACCTAACATGAAGCTTGTTTTACAATGAAGTATTGAAATCTCATGTAATTTGCTGAATACAGTAGTGAAAGTAAAAAAAACAGGATGGTTGTATGGGTACAGATTGGTTGTCAGTGTATTGGTTGTTTCCTCTTGTGATTGTGTGGCCTCCTGGGAGCTGCTGGGAGCTGCCACTACCTAGCATCACAAGAGTATCATACCAAATATTACTAGCTCAGAAAAGAATCAAAATTCAAAATTTGATGTACAGTTTCTACTGAATGCATATCGCTTTAGCACCATTGTAAAGTAAAGAAAAAAAAAAAGAACTTGTAAGTTGAACCATCAAAAATCAGGAACCATCTATAATCCTTAACTACTCACATAGGTGAGACCAATAGAAAGTGAGGTAGTTCGGCCCACAGAGAACAGGATATGGAGGCATCTTATCCTTAGCAGGTCAGGGTCAGGCAGGGTGCTGTTTATAGGCAAATTGGCTGAAAATCTGCATATAAATGGAATTTTTTGGTATCATTTATAATTCCCTACCCCACACAGTCCTACCCAAGAATGCTGTGTAATGCAGGACATCTGAAGTAGATTCTGCAGACAAATTGAGCCTGAGGTCATATAAGAAGGCATCTTAGGCTACCACAACAAAATCCATAGAGTGGATGGCTTAAAAATAGAAATTAATTTTCTTACAGTTCTGAAGGCTGGAAGTTCAAGATCAGGGTGCCAGCATTGTTGTAGGGAGAGCTCTCTTCCTGGCGGCAGGCAGCAAACTTCTCACTGTTGTGCACACGTGGCAGAGTTCTCTCTCTCTCTCTTAAAAAGCCACAGTCTGGTCAGATTGAGGCCCTACACTTAGGACCTCCTTTAGCCTTAATTATGTCCTACAGACGCTATCTTCAGATACAGTCACATTGGGGCTTAGGATTTCAACATGTGAATTGGGGCAGGGGGGCGCAGTTCTGTCCTTAGAGGAAGGCTAAGTATGTAACCAATGTAGACAACTCTCTAGTCTATATGCACTCATTATGTGTGTAACCCTGTTATTGGCTAATGATACAACTTGTTTTTAGAGGTTTCCAAAGTGCATAAATAATTTTGAGTAAGTCCCTTGCCTTTCATTCTGAGAACTATTGAGAGGAACATCCAGATTTTACCCATAGAATGTGAAAATGTGGTTTATTTATAAGAATAATCACTTAATTTTTAATCTAATAGTTACATACTTTAGAGTTCAGCCTATAAACAGGAGCACTAAAAGTATTATGGGTAGAAGGTATCTATTATAAAAAATAAAGCTGACAAGCATGCAAAAGGAGCTGGGCATGTGAAAGTCTGGACCAGGGAAGTGAAATTCAGCAAAAGTCACTAGCCAAGGGAGCTGGTTGTGGATGAGCAGGTTAGAGATGTAGAAAAAGTCCAGAAAATGTGTACGTCTGGCTACTGAATTGGGGCTTTAGCAGGGAGGTCTGTGAAAGCTATCACCTTGGTACAGCTCAATATCTGCCTCAGAGGAAGCATTATCTTTAAAACCCTGGACATAAAATAAATCTACCTTCTGCTCTGGAAAGATACACTATCTTTCTCCTCCAATGCTTTTGCTATATAAACATCCTTGAAAAGATAGTCTGGTAAAAAGGCCATCAATGTTTCTTCTCAGGAGATTTGAAAAAACATGAGACATCCAAAAAGAATCGTCTCTTAAGATCTAGACAGTGTCCTGTACATAGGAGGTTCTCAACAAACACTTGTTTATTAAATGGAGGGTATACACGTACATATATATTTGAATACAATATTTGCGTAATATCATACATGGATGCCAAGAAGTTAACAAATCCTAAGGATGGTGGAAGTTTTATGTTTGATATCCTTCCAGACTTTGTGCTATGTGTCTTTTTCTATGACTGGTTCTAATTTGTATCCTTGGCCTATAAAAAATGTGACTGTGATTATAACTGTATTCAATGAGTTCTATGAGTCTTTCTAGTGAATTATTGAACCCAAGGGTGGTTGTGGTAACTCTGGAATTTGTAGCCAGCTGGTCTGAAATGAGGGTGGCCCTAGGGACCCTCAAACCTGCAGCTGGTGCCTGAAGTGAGAGATATCTTATGAGGACTGTGCCTTCAGATCATGCAATTTCTCTAACTCTGGATAACTCAAGTCTTTAAAATGGGGTTAAAGGCATTTGTATTTATTTGATGGGATATAGAGTGTGTTGAATTTTTAAAATGGCGGTCTTACTACTAAAGTAGACTTATTTTATTTATTATGGTGATTCTAATTAATTGAAGCTCTTTTGCACAGTATGCCTCATTTGGCTAGCAGTTTTTCTTGCACACCTTTTCCCACTCATAGAAGACATAAACTCCTTATCACCTGAAGCAAACCCAGTCTTGCTCAGTTAATGCTTCCAACCAAAAGTCCACAATCTTGGGATGAGGTGTAGTCATCTCCATTGAGTTTAATGTGAATCTAAGGATCCAGTATTCTTTAAACTTAAAATACAGCTTATGTGCCCCCAACCCAGTCAATACAATGGTGGAGTAAGAAAAGGAAAACTGCAATCAAAATTTTCTTTTAGAAAGTACAATGATTGGAAGGAGACAGCAGTCACTTGTCCAGACTATGTTCATCCAGTGTTGGGCCAAAATAATGAAGAGAATAAGAGAGAGAAATTTCCTCGTAGGGAGAGGGAGGTTAACCTATCTAAAACCTATCATAAAGGAGAAAGTCCTTTATTGATTATTTTCCTGGCTCACTATCTTCTGTGGTGACTCTGAGGTGGACAGCAGAGAATTTGAACTATTTGGAGTTGTTCAGCTCTAGACCGCATTTTCATCTTGTGTTTTGGGGACCTGGGGATTACTTTAGGGGTTAAATTGCTGGTGTTGACTAGATTTTAAAGTTACCTTGTTATAAAATTTCCTAAAAACTTATTAGTCCTCTTGTCTTTCACTTCAAGCTAAATCCATATCTGAGTACAGAGTTAAAGACCTCATTCTGGCATAGTTTTTGAGCCTGAAGATTTCAATATTTTTCTTACTGGCTTCTGTGTTTTGCCCATCCCTCTTTCTCTAAACTTAGTGTTGGATTCCTAGAAAATATTTGAGACAATATGCTTGGGTTGGAAAACAGACGATCATGGTTTTGTCAGCAGAATTACTGCTTGTGTTATCTATTGCTGTGTAATAAACTGCTGTGAAATTTAGTGGCTTAAAACAATACACATTTGTTTTCCCATAGTCAGGGTTTTAGGTGTGGCTTAGCTGTGTCCTCCTTTTCAGAGTCTGTCACAGAATTCTGTTAAAGTGTTACCTAGGGCTATGGTCTCATTTCAAAGCTCAGTTGGGGAAGGAATCACTTCTAAAATTCATTCACATGGTTGTTGTCAATATTTAATTTCTTTTGAGCTGTTGAACTAAAGTCCTCATTTCTTTGCTATATCGGCCTCTCCAATATGGCAATTGGTTCCTCAAAGACATGATGACATTTTCTTTCCTTTTCTTTTTTAAATGTCAAACCAATGTTTTTAATACTAATAGTATTGAGAAATGTGAAATAAAGCTAAGAAGCATTGTTTCTAAACTTAGATTCACAGCATGAAGGTGCATGTATTTCTGGCTAGAGCTCATTTATTCATTTCATGTTGGTTTTGTGACCAATCACTGCTTCAAGCTGAATATTCTGTACATGATTTAGAGCTGCAAAGTCACATTCAGGGAGAAATCTGTCTAGTATTATATAGATACCGAATATGGTGGGACATATTTCGCATCTTTTCTGACCTATTCACAGGTGTGACACCACATCATGTTTGCTATATGCTATCTGTTAGAAACAAGTAACTAAGTTTAGTCCTCAATCAAAGGGAAGGGATTATACAAGAGTGTGAATATCAGGAGGCAGAGATCATTGAGCACCATCATAGACATCTACCTACCACACTGCTTGTATTTCTAAGGTTAGAAATACAAGTTAGTTATAAAATTGTTATAAAATTTAGTATAAGTACTTAGCCTTAGTACAAGGCCACACCTAGCTGCAAGAGAGGCCAGGAACTGTCATGTTTATTACAGTCTGCCATGTATTTAGCTAAAAAAATGAGAGGTTTGTAGGAGAGAAGGAGAGAAGGGAAATTGCAGATGACTGGAAGTCTCTGCAATAGTGGCCTTGGCAATTTACTTCCATTTTCTAAGGCTTAGTTAATATTAGTAAAGTTAGGAAAATAATATTTCACAGGAGATACAAAGTGCCTAGCACAGGGGAAGCACCACATAAGTTGAGCTTCTTTCTCTTCTTCATTACTCATTTCTGACCCAAGTTAACCTGTTTTGTACACTCAGTGACTTGTAACATAAAGACAACCACTAATCTTGTCCAATTAATGTACTCCCTATTCGCCAAACAAAAGGTGTATTCTCCCCTCACCTGTACACTTCTACCCTGCCTTGTACTTGCTCTGTACTTCTTCAACTCTGATCTCCCTCCCCCTTCTTGATGCTATCTACTATTGACCTATATTTTCACTGTGAATAAACTCTCCAACATCCTTGGCTTTTCTGAGAATGTCCCTTTTTCCTTCCTCCTTCTGCCACATGAAACAGACTTCCCCAAGGACACCGAAAAGACCATGTTCAGGAAAGTTGATCATTCTTATATACCTGACAAACCAAGTAGTAGGGTGAGCTGGTCAACTATCATCTGACTCCCTACTGCTTCTGTCAGAATATCACTCCTTCACTCTGAGATCTTTGACTAACCTCTGCCCTTTCTCATTACTGTTATCTACAAAACTTCTGGCCATTTCTCCTCAAATTCATGGATGTTTGGTAACCAGTCTCTTATAAAGTTGCACTTCATCCCCATTTCTGCCCAAATCTTCAGGGATTTCCATAAGTGAACATCTCACATCAAGTAGCGTCATGACTTCTGGGTTTTCTCTTCATCTCTGTGACACCTCTACTCCACTTCATTTCAACTATAATGCTTAAAAGAGGAAAGAATAAAACTCTCATTAAAATTTGAGTAATATTTCAACTCTTTAAAATTTGAAGCAGAATCATAGAGATAGAGAAAAATAAGACCTCAGTTGCATACTCTTGCTCCTTTTTAGATGTATATAAAACCAGAATTCCTACTCCATCTCTGTGCCCTGATCCACATTTGCAGCTGAAATGCAGGTGGTGTTCATAGTCATTTCAGATGACTCAGTGCCCTAAATCTGGTGAATCCTATTTTTTCTTTATTGACTTTTGTTCCACATTTCTTCAGTCATGCCGAAAGTCTTTTATATGCCAAGGATAATAAAAATCAGAAGGAGGAATAAGCCAGGATGTCAACTGTCATGCAATTTTAAATAAATGACAATTTACTTCCTAGATTTTTGCTAAATGTTTGTGATGCATTTTTAGAATGACTATGGTTTCAGGAGGCTTCACAAAGCACAGAAGAAACTGAAAGGAGGAAAATACTTTGTAACAAAGCATTTCTTTTTTTTTATTTTGGGAGACGAGTTAGTCTTTTTGTCATAAAAGCTTTGTTTTATAATCAGGAGAACACATGCCATAAAAATTTCAAAACCAAGAATTTGTTTCCATAACATTTTTGTTGTCCTGATAACAAGAGCTTGACACTTCAGTTTGGCTTTTGTTTTAATACTTTCTTGTATATTGCCTGCCAGAGAAAAAACTGGAAGTGCCATGTATAATTTTTTACTTTTGAAATAAAGTCTTCTTTGGGGGAAATTTTTATTTTTTTGAGGATGAACCAGCATCATCTACTCTGTTGCTAATGAGTCTAAAACAGGAAGAGATTCTGATTCACTGATAGAGCATAGCATGGTCAAAAGAAGGAAAACTGTCTTTTGATAATAGGCATTCTAGCAGATGTGAGGTGATAATCACATTGTGGTTTTGATTTTATTGCCCTAATGATTAATGATGGTGAGCAGATTTTAATGTACCTCTTGTTCACTTTATGTTTTCTTTGGAAAACTGTCTGTTCAGGTCCTTTGTCCATTTTTTGTTATTTATTTTTTTCTATTGAGTTGCATGTATTCCTTGAATATTTTGAATATTAACCCTTTATTGGATATATTGTTTGTCAATATTTTCTCCCATTCCATAGGTTGCCTTTTGATTCTGTCGATGGTTTTCTTTGCTGTTCAGAAGCTTTGAAGTTTGATGTTGTCCCACTTGTTTATTTTGCTTGTGTAGTTTTGCTTTTGTTGTCAAATTAAAAAAAATCATTGTCAACACCAACATCAAGGAGCCTACCTTCTGTTTTTTTCTAGCAGTTTTATAGTTTTTGGTCTTACATTCAATTCTTTAATCCATTTTGAGTTGATTTTTTGTGTGTATGGTATTAGGTAGGTGACAGTTTCATTCTTTTCTTTGTGGATATCTAGTTTCCCCAGCACCAGTTGTTAAAAAGACTATCTGTTACTCATTGCATGATCTTGGCTGTTTTGTTGAAAATGAATTGACCACATATGTGTGGGTTTGTTTCTGGGCTCTTTATTTTGTTCTGTGGTTCTATGTGCCTGTTTTTGCGTCAATACCACACTGTTTTGACTACTATAGCTTTGTAATATAGTTTGAAATCAGGAAGTGTGATGCCTCCTGCTTTGTCCTTCTTTTCAAAGATTGCTTTAGCTTTCCAGGGTCATTTGTGGTTTCCTACAAACTTTAGGAATTTTGTTTATATTTCTCAGAAAAATGTTATTTTATTTTTGAGAGGGATTACATTGAATCTGTACATCACTTTGGGTGGTATGGACATTTTAACAATATTTATTCTTCCAATCCATAAACACAGGATATATTTCCATTTATTTGTGTCTTCAATTTCTTTCATCAGTGTCTTATAATTTTCAGTGTAATGGTCTTTAACCTCCTTGGTTAAATTTATTTCTAGGTATTTTATTCTTTTTCATGTTATCATGAATAAGATTGATTTCTTAATTTCTTTTTCTGATAGTTCATTGTTAGTATATAGAAACACAACTAATTTTTGTATATTGATTTTGTATCTTGCAGCCTCATTGAATTCATTTATGATTTGTAGCAGGTTTTTTTTTTTAAGATTTTATTTATTTATTTGACCAAGAGAGATACAGCAAGAGAGGGAACACAAGCAGGGAGAGTGGGAGAGGGAGAAGCAGACTTCCCACCAAGCAGGAAGTCCGATGTGGGGCTTGATCTCAGGACCCCAGGATCATGACCTGAGCCAAAGGCAGCTGCTTAACGACTGAGCCACCCAGGCGCCCCTGTAGCAGGTTTTTTTGTTGGAGTCTTCTAT
>NW_027397063.1:8542461-8561865 GCF_003265705.2 Callorhinus ursinus
TTTCTTTCTTTCTTTCTTTCTTTCTTTCTTTTTTCTTTCTTTTTCTTCTTTCTTTCTGATTTGGATGCCTTTATATCTTTTATTGCCTAAGGAGTCTGGTTAGGACTTCCAATATTATTTGAATAAAAGCACAAGAGTGAGCATCCTTATCTTATTTCCAATCTTAGAAGAAAAACTTTGAGTTTTTCACCATTGAGTCTGATATTAGCCGTGGGTTTGTCATATATGGTTTTTATTACTTTGAGGTACATTTCTCCTATACCTAGTTTGTTGAGAATTTTTATCATGAAGGAAAACTGAATTTAATCAAATGTTTTTCTGCAATGGAGATAATCATATGATTTTTATCCTTCAGTTTATAGTATGGTGTATATGGTGTATCATACTCATTGATTTGCCTATGTTGAACCAGACTTATATTCCTGGAATAAGTCCCACTTGAAGTACTATTAATTCAGTTTGCTAATATTTTGTTCAGGACTTTGCATTTATGTTCATCAGGGATATTGGCTTATAATTTTCTATTCTTGTAGTGTTCTTGTCTGGCTTTGGTATTAAGGTAATGCTGGCTTTTTAAAATGTATTTAGAAACATTCCTTCTTATTTTATCTTCTTGGAAGAGTTTAGGAGGGATTGGCATTAATTTTTCAATTTTTCTTTAAATGTTTGATGGAGTTTTCCAGTGAAACCAGATGGTCCTGGGCTTTTCTTTGTTAGAAAGTTTTTGATTACTGATTCAATCTCTTTACTAATTGTGGTCTGTTGAGATTTTTTATTTCTTTATGATTCAATCTTGGTAGGTTGCATGTTTCTAGGAATTTATCTGTTTATTCTAAGTTATTGAATTTGGTCGTGTATATTTGCTCATTGTAGTTTTTGACGATCCTCAATATTTCTGTGTTATCAGTTGTAAGGTCTCCTCTTTCATTTCTACTTTTATGATTTGAGTCTCCTCCTCCCCCACCCTTCATGTAGCAGGGTTTGTCAGTTTTGTTCATCTTAAAAAAACCCAAACAGCTTTTACTTTCATTAATCTTTACTATTATCTTTCTGATTCCTATTTCATTTACTTCTGCTCTGAACTTTGTTCTTTACTTCCTTCTACTAACTTTGAGCTTGGTTTGTTTTTCATCTAGTTCCTGGAGGTATAGTTATATAAGTTACGTTGAATTCTTTCTTACAACTGAGGGTTCTAGAGGGGAAGGGGGTGGGGAGATGGGTTAGCCTGGTGATGGGTATTAAAGAGGGCACGTACTGCATGGAGCACTGGGTGTTATACGCAAACAATGAATCATGGAACACTACATCAAAAACTAATGATGTAATGTATGGTGATTAACATAACATAATAAAGAAAGGTAAAAAAATGTATCATAGAAGTATCAACATGGACTTGTGAATCAAATAATGGATTAAACATCCAAAACAGCAAAAAAAAAAAAAAAAAGAACTGCTTTTGCAGCATCCCATAGATTTTGGTTTGTTGTATTTCTTTTTTCAGTGGTCTTAAGATTTTTTTAAAATTTTTCTTTTGATTTCTTCTTTGACTCATTGGCTGTCCAGGAGTATGTCATTTAATTTTCACATATTTGGGATATTTTCAGTCTCCTTCTTGGAGTTGATTTCTAATTTTATACCATTGTGGTTGGAAAAGATGCTAGATATGATTTCAGTCTTCTTAAACTTATTAAGACTTGTTCTGTGGCCTAACATATGGTCTGTCCTGGAGAATGGTTCACGTGTGCTTGAGAAGAATGTGTGTTTTGCTACTGGATGGAATTTTTTGTTCATGTTACTTAGGTCCATCTGGTCTAACATGTCATTTAAGTCCAAGGTTTTCTGTATAGATGATCTATTCATTGTTCTAAGTGGGGCATTGAACTCCCTTACTATTATTGATTGCTATCTGGTTCTCTCTTCAGTTCTATTAATATTTGCTTTATATAATTAGGTGTTCCAGTGCTAGGTACATAGGTATTTACAATTGTTATATTCTCGTGATGAAGTGACCCCCTTTATCATTATATAATGACCATCTTTGTCTCTTGTTACAGTCCTTGGCTTAAAGTCTATTTTGTCTGATATAAGTGTAACTATCCCTGCTTTCTTTTGGTTTCCATTTGCATGGAATAACTTTTTTCATCCCTTTATTTTCAGTGAATGTGTGTCCTTAATGCAGCAGCTGGGGAAGTCAGAATGTGGGATGTGCAGATTAACCCCTATCAGGGAGAAAAGGAGGCTGCGTGTATTTGCTTACTCACTCTGTGGTGAACCAAAGGGAATAGTTTCTGGGAGTGCTTTTGTGCCCAAATAGAACCTCTTTGTTTTGTATGGTCCTTGGGTACTCATGAATGCCAAGCCCTACCGGCTCCCAGAGCAAAGTGATTTGGAAGCCAGTCCTCTGGGTGACAGCAATAACAGTTGGTGTGCTAGATGTATGGACAGACTCCTTTCAGGGACATTCTGACACTTGGTTTTATTGTTGGCACAAGCCAGATTGAAAAGTGGGAGGAAGTACCCTCTGGCTCTTTCAGGTTCTAGAGAAGATCACAGTCAGCACCTAGATAAATGCTAATTAGGAGCCAAACCCTGGGGTATTAGTTTGTAAAGTGTGCAGTCAAACCCCTTCCAGGGAAAGACTGGGAGATGGGCGTTTTTGTCTGTTCTCTCCGCACTGGGCCTTGGGGTATAGCCATGGAGAGTGGGCTGTGTTCATTAACGGCTGCTTCCTTATTTGCTATAGTCCTGTGGGACTTGTGAACTAAGTCCTGCTGGCTTTCTGAGCTAGGTGAATCGGTGGCAGTCTTAAAAAGTTGCCGTGCTAGATGTATGTTCCAACCCTTTGCTTCTCAGAGAGGAGCAGGGAGTTGGGGTTCCCTCCTAATTGTACAGCACTGCATGGTGAGAGAGCTTCTCAGCCTTTCCTCTGCATTTCAAAGAAGATATTTTCTTAGTCACCCAATGTGTTGGAGTCAGTCAGCTAGTTCTGGATTTCTCTCTGATAGAATTGCTCTGTGTGTGGTGTTCATTGGAGGAATTTGTTGTTTGTGTTCATTGGAGGAGTGGAATTTAGGAGCTTTCTGTGTTGCGATATTGGTGACTTGGAAATACAATATTAATACTGATGAGAAAAATAAACAATGGGAGGCAATTAAACTCAGAAAATGATGATCCAGTCATAAAGAAAGAAATTACTGAGTTATCTTTTATAACTTATATATAATTTAAGCTCCCTAGACCCAAATCTGGCCATCAATATCTGTCTAGTTGTGATGGATATAATTTGCTTGTGGCCAAGTTAGTAGAAGTAAATTTGTTTTGTTGCCATGTATTGGCACGTACTTGTGAAGTGAATTGTATATTTTGTTCCTTAGAATTTGTGTCAATTTTAGAATAAGAACATGAGTATGAAAAGTAATATAAGTGAGCATTCCCAAATATTAAAAATAAATAGAAAGCAAAAATGTGATTTGGACTTTACTTGATCTCCTATTGTCATCATATGAAGAATTCTTCAAGTTCTTCTGAAGAAAGGGAAAATGAGTAAACATGTTTCTTATGTTTAATGAATTTTGGCCCCAAATTGACAAATATTTTCGAATATCAACTCAAAACTATATGACTGCCAGCAATTGGCAATTGCAAATTGCAAAATGAGTTTTAATGGTCTGAAGGGAAATTCCAAGACCCACAGTTGGTGTACTAAATTCAAGCTATGTCTATAAAGCAAGACAAACACTACCTTGGAATAACAAACTATCTGGTATTCCTCACCATCTTAAAAACACATTGGAATATTTAAAAAAGGTTAATCTGGTATAAATTGTGTTGTTTGAAGTGGCTTCCAATTCAATATTGAATGGAAATGGTGGTTTGGTAACTATGTGCAAATCCCCGGAACAACGGGTGTCTCTGCCAATCAAACCTTTTGAGTTTGCAGTTTAATGAGACAATGATTAAAGCCTTAACACTGTGCATAGAAAGTCTTCAAGGAATGTCATCTATTGTACCACTTTCACTGAGGGTCCAGTCCCAGAGCAGAGTGCAGGAGAGGAGAAATGAGCAATCATGCCATTCTGCATGCAATTAGAGATGTCATGGTTGTCTTTTTTGATCCTGCAGTAAGTTCATAGTAAAAAAGAAGGCTGTGAAGATCAATTCAGACCAGCTAGAAAATCAATATTATTTACCATTCTACATTTTTCAAGTCGAGTGATACACTATTTCACATATGTTACAGCTAAGAATGTGTATTAAAATAAATAAGCCAGACCCAAAGATTGTGTGTGGGTGTTTGTGTGTGTGTGTATGAAACCCATGAACTACTAATTAATTCAGCATTTTCTTTTTATTTATTTATTTTTACAATGGACAAACTGGTGATGTTACAAATTCAATTCAAAAAGATCATTTCTTTCTTCTACTGGATATTTTACTGTTATATGGAAAAAATAAATTCTGGGGAAAGTTTGTTTTTTAATGATCTAATACTTACATTTTATGATGTGGAAAAACATGTTTTGTAGAGCAGAAAAATAGTTGAATTTAAATGATTACATTCTCTTGGAACAGGACAAGGAAAAAATGTATTTCTATGCAAAATAGACCTTAACCTTCATGTTGTCAATAGTCAGTTTTCCACGTAAACAATAGCATAATCTCTTAATTCAATAGCTTGATCTCTACTATTTGCTTCTTACATCAGCCACAGCTGGAGTATTAGTTTCCTACAGCTGCCATAACATAGTACCACAAACTGGTAGCTTAAAGAACAGAAATTTATTGTCTCATAAAGAGAATAAAGCCCTCCGTCCATAATCAAGATGTTGGCAAGATTGGTTCCTTCTGAGGACTCTGACAGAGACTCTCTGCCATGCTTCCATCCTAGCTTCTGGTGATAGCCCAAAATCTTTGGCCTTCCCTGGCTTGCCTACTTTTATGTTTTCCCCCATCTTCATGTGGCTTTTTTTCCCCCTGTGTCTTTGTGTCTTTACATGGTCATATTCTTATAAAGACACTAGTAACAATGGACTAGAAACCCATCCTATGACCCCATCAATTGCACCTGCAAAAACGCTGTTTCCAAATAATATCACATTCTGAGGTGCTGGGGATTAGGACTCTAACATATATAATTTAGGGGGTAGGCAATGATTCAACCCCTAACAGCTGGGGAAACTGATTATAATTTTACTTTATTTTTTTTGCTTCTTCATTTCCATCTTTTTCTTCTTATATCATGGAGAAAAAAATGGAGGATATTTTATGCCTATAGAGGATGAAGTTCTAGAATTTGTCTTCTTGAGGAGAAATAGGAAACATAGCTTATTTGCTGTTTATTCCAGGATATGTCTTCCCAGATATGGGTATCCAAGTAAACAGAGTTGAAACTCAGCATGGTGTGAATAAGCCTTAGGAAATGAAGAGAATGCAGGAGGGACTTCTGGGAAACAGCACTGTCGGTGCTAACCCATGGACCAGCATGGAGAGCCCGAGTAGAGATAAGAGGGAAGATGAAGGTTGACAAAGGCAGACAGTCTTCATGATAATGAGCCAGGCCTGAAAGAAGATCCTTTAGTAAAAGCAGAAGTTAGGCAACTACAATCAAGTGAGTAATTGCATTCAATGCTAATTGAGATCATTGGGTCAAATTATTCTGGGAAATGAAAACTGGAACTTAGAAAAATTCTGAGTATTATAAGAGGCAGGTACATAGGTCCTACAAAAAGGCTCAAAAGATTAAAAAAAAAAAAAAAAGCCAGGATAAAAGGAGACTGACAAGAACCGAAGTGAGAGATAAACAACTCAGACATGCTATCGGGTCACTGAGGATGGAGATGGCCAAAAAAAAAAAAAAAAAAAAAAAAAATACAGTCATCAGTCTAGATAAAGCCAGAAGGTGCACATTAGGGGAACATAGGTAATGAAAACTTATTGCATTTCCAGGTCGGAAGCTACAAAGGTTGTAACCAGTTCCATCTTGGAATGTGCAAATGAGAGCAAGCCCAGTGGGTTCACGTGCTTGAAAGGCAAGCTCAACCTAAAGGCTCTCAGGGACTCTCTGGGGGTGGAGACAGGGAAGAGCATGAGGACATAGGAGTCCACACGGGTGTTAGAATTCTCATTCTGCGATCAGCTTGAACAGTCTGGTTGACTCATCACCCTCAGGACAAAGTTGAGGAATCTCGTTTGAATGAATCTGTGAGAATTCTCAAAGAGAGTAGAAACAGTCTCTTTCCCCAAATGGGGGAAAAAAAAAAAAAGAAAGGAACACATATGTTCTCTCCCCTTTCACAGTCCTTAAGGTGGCAAAACAGCCATCTGTTTACTGTCTTGTTCTTCTCAGCTATGTGCTCTCAATCTTAAGGTTTCACCGGCAAGAATGGACCAACTTAGTGTAATTTTCTATGCAGGCTGTGACAGTAACTCTCTGTCTTCCTGATTACTGGCTTAAGATAATGGGAGAATAGAGTGAACCTCCAAGAGGTGGAGGACAGTTGATCTTCAGATTCCCACTCAGTACTACAATTTTCAGCTAGCAGCTTTCCAGGACGCCCAGTCACTCTACTGCCCTCTTCATCTCCCTGGACATGGTCCCAACTCACAGGGCATATAAAGCATATGGGATGCTCTTCGGGCAAGACTACTTAAAGGTTGAGAATATCTAAATATCTGGATTTTATTTATGAAGTGAATAATGCCATGTACTGCCTTCTTTGATTAATGGAACATACAAAAATTATCGAAGAAGTATAAATATAAGAAGCAGCTCTGTCAAAGAAAGAGAATTTGCAACATTAGCTTCAAATATAATTTTAAGAAATGATCTTTGTTTGAATGGGAGAACAAAGGGTAGAGTTAGTCGTATATGAGCTCTCCTGACATGTATCTTAGAACATACACATAAAATTAATTATTTATGAAATATTCCTGAGGCTCAAAAACGTTAAAGCTAGTAAGAAAGATAGTAAATTCAATGCCATTGTTGTATGTAAATTAAAAGTTAGCTTGAAAATGGGGGATGAGGAAAGAAAGCAAAAAGCAAGTCAGTTTGGGTGAGAAATAATTATTAATGGTCAATGAACTGATTTCATTTTTTTAAAGATTTTATTTATGTATTTGTCAGAGAAAGAGAGAGCAAAAGCAGGGGGAGTGGCAGGCAGAGCAGGCAGAGGGAGAAGCAGACTCCCCGCTGAGTAGGGAAACTGATGTGGGACTGGATCCAGGGAACCTGGGATCATGACCTGAGCTGAAGGCAAGATGCTTAACTGACTGAGCTGCCCAGGCATCCCAATGAACTGATTTTAAACTTTAACATATATATGGCATAAAAGGGAAGTCATATATGTGTTTATGTTTGTATGGAGAGTATCTCCAAAACTGATAATGGTAGGTAAGTCAGGGATTAGGGAAACAGTGAGTGGTGGGGGTTCAGAAATGGGAGGAAGATGGACACTTTGCTGTATATAATTTTGTACATTTTCAGTTTGTGCAATGTACTATCTATTTAAAATTATTACAAAGTTAAAAAAATTGAGTGAAAACAGGAAGGTGTAGAATGGTACCATATTAAGATAACATTTATGCATATTTTAAGAAAATATCTCACCGCTTAAGCAGTGGTGTATATTGGATATGTGTAATATTTATGTAAGTCTAATTACACAAAGTGAGCTGCGAGGATTCAGAGCAAAACCATAGAACATGTCTTGGGTGTACATGTAGAGGGAGGATAAAAGATGGAGAAGTTATGGTGGTTAAAGGGAAATTTAGTATTATCTACAGGATTTTAATTCTTAAAAAAAAAAAAGGATTGGAAATGTCTGAAAATGTTACCATTGCTAACTCTAGATAGTGTGGATATGTCTATTTGTTATAGTGTGCTTTTCCACATAGTGCATTTCTGTAATTTTAAAGGATTAGTCAATATAGTTGACTTGACAATAGAAACAATTCATCCCCCTTATCTTTTTACCTTTGTGGTTGGTACCTGAGGTTGGATGTGTTTATAAATGATATACATTACAGATCAAGTGATAAAGGAGGGCCTATCTCCCAAAAGACCAGAGTTTCTGGTTGTGTAATAACTGCACTGGAGTTTTGTGTGTCCCCATAATCTACAAGCATAAAACCAAAATAACAAACCAAAAGGGAAGATAAATATTTTTAATTCATCTTGCAGAATTCATGATTTCCCCCCATTTCTCCCTGCTTCTGTACATGTTCTTGATTATTTCATTGATCTATTTGGTTTCTTCTATCCTTCTTCAATCCTAGCTCTCACTCCCATAGACTGCCTTTTTAGTGTGTCTAATGTGCATCTTTTCTCTATAGGTGCTTTTGAAAAATGTGCATTGTGTGGTGTGTTGATCCTATTTACTTCTATTGTAATTTCAATTCATCTAGGTATGTTGATCTTATCTACTTCTATTATTTTTCTTTATATTTTAATTCATGTAAGTGTGTTGATCCTATCTACTTCTATTATTTTTCATTATATTTAATAAAAACTTTTTAATATACAACTGTCTTTTGAATACAAGATTCATTGCTTCTAACCATTGCATGAGATTGCATGGTGTCCATCCATCACATCTTGCTTACCCAGCAATGCTTCCCATAGGAGATTTGCAGGTGACCCTCCAGTTCTACCACTACAGTGAACCCCATAGCACGTCCCCTATGGACCTGTGTGAGAATATCTTTGAGCCACATACCCACCAGCGGATTTGTGGGGTTATACAGTCTATCACCTTTTTTATTCTGTACATCTGTAGAGAGATGGATTTCCTCTCCAAAATGGTTCTATTTGCCAGGGCTTGTATATCCCTGAATTCTCATGGCACACTCGAGCTTTCTAGTCTTTGTCTAAAAGGTACAAAGTGAAATCTTGTTTTTTTTTTTTTAAAGGATTTTATTTATTTATTTATTTGAGAGAGAGAGAGAGAGAGAGAGAGAGCATAAACGGGGGGAGCGGGAGAGGGAGAAGCAGGCTCCCTGCTGAGCCGGGAGCCCGATGCAGGACTCGATCATGACCTAGCTGAAGGCAGACACTTAACCATCTGAGCCACCCAGGCGCCCGTGAAATCTTGTTTTAATTTAAGCATGTCACATTACTAATGATCTAATCATTTTGAGTCTTTTTTTTTTAAAGATTTTATTTATTTGAGAGAGAGAGAGAGAGCACAAGCAAGGGGAGTGGCAGAGGGAGAGGGAGAAACAGGCTCCCCTCAGAGCAGGGAGCTGACTCGGGACTCAATCCCAGGACACCAGGATCATGAACTGAGCCAAAGGCAGATGCTTAAGCTACCAAGCGCCCCCATTTTGAGTATCTCTTTATATGCTTTTCTGATTTCTTTTAAAAATAGTCTGTTCATGATATTTCCCCCCCCCCAGGGGCATCTTTTTCTATTTACTTGTTGATTTATAGAAATCTATTATATATGTTATGTATTTATATATATTTGTTTATTATATATGACCTAAATATGCCTCTATTATATATTTTATATGTATTACATATTTTTGTTTATATATTTATTTAGAAGGGTAGGACTTTCAAATATCTTCTGCCATTTTGCCATTTTCCTCTTAATTTTATTCTATGATTCACTGTCTAGGAATCTTTATTTTGATGTGATAAAAGTTATCATTTTTGCCTTATATCTGCTTTTTTGGTATATTTTAGAGATATCTTTCTAAGACCCTGCCACAAAGCTACTCTATGATATTTTCTTTCTAACTTTACTCTTTTACTATTCCCATTTAGGTCTTTAATTGATCTAGAGTCCAGACTCGCATGTGATGTCATGTAGAAACCCAGGTTTATTTTTCTTTATTTATAGTATGAACCTTCTCCAAATTGAGAGCTGATTGCAACTATAGGTAAAAAAAGGATCATAACAACACTAACAAAAAAATACGGCATTTTTAATAAAAATCTCCTGCATGGCCAAAGTAAGTACAGAACACAGAAAGAGAATTACTTGGAAGACCCAAACAAATTTATACCCTGCCAAAATACCATTAGCCAAGCATCACTGCTTTATATTTGACATTTGTAGAGTTATAGACCATTAGGAAAACCTCAGACTAAGCTAACAAGCTACTGGCAGGGGTGGGACTTTTCTTGAATGTTAATGGCTTTCATGTGGATGTTGACTGATAGAAGGAGAAGGAGAACCTCTATTTGATAAGGTATAAACAATTGTTTCAAGCCCTCTGACTTCACCTTGACCTGTTTCCAGATGATTTATTTTATCCTATAAATAGCTTCAGCTTAGACAACCCTTCACCCTTGGCTTTGAGACCTCAATTCCTTTCCTATTTATATCTTCGGAGACTGGCACTGCTTGTTCATGTAACAATGACTACTAAATCTAGATCTTTTTATCTTCTGCCCAACCTTACAAAAAATGCTGATGTTCAGAGTGTTGTACACTAGACAGACTATCCATCAAGTTAGTCGTGCTGGCAGACTGGCTGACTTCTGCGTTTATGGAATTCAAAGACTTGCCAAGTAAATAAATATAGCAAAAAACACATCTCAAATTAGACATACCCCTAAATAAGTTATTGTAGGTAATTTGCCAAGAGCTTTTCTTCCCTGTCTCCCAGACTGCCTGTGTTTAAGGTCAAAAGGTCACAGCATTTTATGCCTGCCAGAGTCTGGCATCCGGTCATCCCATCTGCCTAAAGAACTTTCATGCTTATCACAGCAAGCCTAAGGAGTCTGTTTGAATTTATTGAAGGATTGTTCAGCAAACCTGCCAGAGCTTCTGGCCTATTGTTCATAACCAGTAGTGTTATCTTTGAGTCCAGAGCCCAGTTTATCTTTCCTCAGGAAGACAGATATTAAGACAGTGAAGGGGCACACACTCTCTCCTGAGCCAATGATGAAAAATCGAGTCCAAAAACTAACTCATATGAGGACTCATTTTGCAGTTTCTCAGCTACTGGGTCAATCTGTCTGATTTCTAAATAGTTCCTGCTTTTGTTGGGGAACTTTCCTGCTTTGCAGAGAGCAGTAGAAGGGAAGGTGTAGGAAAGCTGGATGGGGTTAGAAGAAATTGGGTTTCCAAACAACTGATAATGAGATGCCTTTCCTTTCAAATCCAACAAAAAGGAAGGATTCGTGGTTGTTAAACTGGTCCAATTTCAATTAAACTTAATGATTAACTTTTAGAAGAGTACAAAGCAAAGGAATTTGCTAAGAAGCTTTACCAATCATGGTGTTGTTTTAAAAAATGATAAATAAATATACTTTTAAAACATGAAATATTTTAGCTCTAATTCTAGTTGATCCTAAAAGGACATGATCAAAGGAGGGCCTCACATGCTGCACAGTGAACATAACTGCCTTTCTACGTGTGACAACAACGTAATTTAATAATATCATGCGTATCTGGGACTCAGAGGTCTAACAAGCTTTTCCTTCTTGAGCACTGCCGTGAACTTGGAATTAAGGACTACACATGTCTGATGGCTAAAATGAACATCGCAAAGCCGTGTCGCAAAAGCCAATATAAATCCTGCAAGTGAATCTCATGCCCCAATTCAGTTGGTTAACTTGATTTTAAAAATTACTTTCCCCATTTTACATATAAGAAAACTGAAGCACAGAGAGGTGTGGAGAGCAGGCAGAGTCCATATTATTATATTTACCCTACAGATGAAAAAACTCAGACTTAACAAAGGAGTTTAAATATAAAACCATAAGATACTCTTAACTGTAAGAAACAAACTGAGGGTTGCTAGAGGGGAGGGAGGTGGGGGGATGGGGTAACTGGGTGATGGGCATTCAGGAGGGCACGTGATGTAATAAGCTTTGGGTGTTTTATGCAACTGATGAATCACTAAATTCTACCCCTGAAACTAAATTGAATTTGAATGAAAAATTAAAAATAAACCAACAGTTATAATGTGAAAAAAAATAGAGTGCCCAGTTCTCACACCTAATATTTTAGTTTTCTAGAGAATGAGTATGACTCGATAATGAAGAGATGGGTCCCACCAAGCTTAACTATTAGAAACTTCCTTCTCAGGTTGCAACATGGAAGCACCTCAGTACTTTGAGGCTGGAATCTGTCCTAGGGAGAGCTGGCTTCGCTGACCCTTCAGCAACCAGCTGTTTGTAAGGGCTGCTGGCCCCTCGAGGTCTTTCACCAACTTGTGGTAAGTGATTGAACTAGATCAGAGGAGGGCTGAAGAAGGGCCAAGCCAGGGAAGTGGTCGTCTGAGTGGAAATATGAGAAATTTGAGAAATGTTTTGGAAACAATATGTGAGACTGACTGAAAGGTAAACTTTCATCATATACTCAGTACCTCTTTGGGAACTATCTCGTGGCCTGATGGTGTCAGTTCAAGAGGTATCACTTCATGTGATTTATACTACTGTCATCCACAGTGAGTGTTTAATAAATGGTCCCCTGTCATATTTGAACCACAAGTATTAATAATAAACTTTGAATTGTTTAGATTTTATGACCAAACTATATAGAGGCTAGATTTCTGCTTTAGAGAAATTAAATATCAGAAGATTACATTGTATACTCCCTGATGTATTATAATGATGTAACTCTTGATGAACACAGTCCTTGACAAAGGTGACCAGCAACATTAATGCTATTGTATTAGTCCAGCCATCAGCAATTTAAAAAAAGTTATTACTGCAGCATAACTGACATACAATGTTATACTAGTTTCAGGTGTAAGAAATGTTGATTTGACTATTCTATACGTGACTCAGTGCTCTCACCATGATAAGCGAGGCAAGCAGGTGTTTTTACAGTTAACTAGGATCTTTCCTCAAGTGATCAAGGATGTTATTAAGCCTTTTTCTTTACTGTGACCATTACAGTCATAACACATGCAAGTACATCGAACCGAGATTAGTCTTGCTTACTATTAATCTTGCTGTCATTACAGAGATCGGAGACACCTGAAGAGGCAATGCCCCTTCATCCTTCCTCTTTCCAGCGGCATCTTCATCCTCCAATTCTCCTGTTAAGAAAGAGCCTATTGCACATTATAGGTCAGTTAATCCTCATTATTTGTGATTCGGTATTTATAAATTTGCCTACTCTCTCAAATTTACTTGTAATCCCCAAAACAGTGCTTGCAATGCTTTCAGTCATCAGTGGACCCATGCTGAACAACAAAAAATCGGGTCACCTGATGTGAAGTCTCCTAGCTGAGGCTGAAGAAGGTGATGCTCTGCCTTCTAATTTGGTTCTCCTTTCAGTAAACAACTATGCTTTTCCTATTCTATTCAGTTCCATGTGGGTTTCTTTTCCCATTCTTGTGTGCTTTATTGGTAACTTAACTGTTTGACAAGATACCTACATAGCGCAGTCTAGCGCTCTTACATGCATGAGATTGGGATGTGTGTTAGAGAAGCTTCATTCAGGCATGAACTATGGTTTTGTTAGCTGTGAGTTCAATGTCAATGACTCAGCAATAGGAACACCCAGAAAAAGGAAGAGAAAATTCCCCACCACTATGTGAGGTCATTCCAGAAAGAGCTAGAGTCACATGAAGAAGAGCTGAGTGCATGGCGAAGTGAGGGGAAAGATGGAAACATGGGTGCATCTGCTCGTGAGCTGACCACTGAGAAAAATGTGCAGTGAGGAGTTTGTTGTGAGGCTGAAAGCCAAAAGAATTTAAGGTTGCATCTCTCAGAGTCAAAAATATGTTATCCTTTCTCCACTAGCGCTGGGAAATGAGCATGTTTCAAAAGGTGATATGTTGTGAAAAAAAACAAATCAAAACAAAACAAAACGTTGCATGAAGGACAGATTGTGCAGATCAGGAGGATGTGGAAGAATGAAAAAATACCCTCTCAGTATTCTACAGAGATGGGGTTTTGTGGAAGAGCCATTTTCCATGCTGATGAGACAGGCTAGTTTTCAGAGGATGTTGGCAAACAAATTGATGTAATGCAAATGGTGTTTAGGTTGGGGAAGATGTTTTGAGCAGAGGCTTGTGAGGACTGAGCCTTGTGTTTCCCCTAGAAGTAATAGTTCAGTATCTGCAAAGTCTGTCTTCCAGGCAACTTTCTAGTACAAACTATTCCAAACAGTAAGAGTCTGCTGTGTTTGTCTTATATATGAAAAAAGGAATCCCTGTTTTACAAAACAGATTTCCAAAGTTGAATTTTAGAGAATATTAAGTGCTATTAAAAATGCTTGGTTCTGCAATAAACCTAGTACACTTTAAGTACTATATTTTACCAAGTATTTTAAATAAAACCATATCCTGAACATGAAAGATCAAACACAAATACTAGAGCTCAGTATTCCAGACCTTTTGTAATTTGGTCTTGACCCACCTGTCCAGTCTTCTCAGGTTCCTTCCCCCTTATACAAACCCACATCCCTAAAGCTGACCAAACTTCATGTTCTTTGCCATTGCCCATCTTTCCATACTCAGGTGCTGAACATCCTTCTCTCAATCAGTTCAAGTGCCAGTTACTCAGTGAAGCCTTACAGGACCCTTCCACAACAGAAAAGGGAGGGAACACCACTGATATCTGTCAAGACATTGTTATTAATATGACTTGTGCTGATTACAAGGTGGAGAATGGCTTGCAGAGGGAGTATATGATGTTGTGGTGTTTGTTAGATTCAGATATTTACTTAAGAGCCATATCTTGAGTATATATTCTGATTTACTAATCAGGGACTTGAAGACAGGGACTATGGGTTTGAATTTTTTCCCTTGTAAAGTAGGGGACAGTATCTTAGACATAAAATACTATCGTACATTGTAGGGAAGTCATTGCCTGTAAAAAAGTAACATACACTTTGGTATTGTATATATTAGAGTGTTAAAATGAGGTGAATGTTTTTATTAGTCAAAAAATATGCTTATATGTTCAAATGCCATTTTGTTGCAGTTTTTATCTCCTTGAGAATACAGTGTTGAACTCAAAAAGAAATAATTATGAACTGAGTACTGTTTAAACTAGAATTTAGCAATAAAAAGAAAATAATTCTTTTAAAAAATTGAGTGAAAAAAGTAATTCTTAAGTTTGTGTTAGTTGAGCCACACCATGAGCTAGCAGAGTTTGAATAAACTTTCACCTTTTTTGTGTAAATACAAAAAGATGTATTTTGTAAGAAGTCATAAGAGTTGGAAAGCTATAATTTTTATCTGCTTTGGAAATAAGCCAACTGTAAGAGAAGACATTAGAAAAGACTTGGATAGTGATCAAATTTCAGTTCCCATCGAAAGGATATGCATCTGGCCAGAATTTAAACTTAATAAAATGTGATGAACCTTTTTTTTTCTATCTGGATTTAGGAACGAGAGGCAGTTTATCATTCATAAATATTTATTTGGTTATTTTTTCACCCTTGGTGTGCATGTAGGAAATGTGTAATTCCAGTTGAGTAGACTGAGGACTTGCCTTTTCCAAGTGTGGATTGGCTTATTTTCTGGATGTTAATTTCCTACCAGTAGGATGAGCAACACAATGAAGCTTGATGTCAGCAAGGCCTGGGTTCCAACTGTTACCTTCCATATGCAGGGCCATATCCCTTTGTACTAGTTTTCTATTCTGGCTGTAACATATTGCCACAAATTTAGTAATTTAGAACAACACAAATTTATTATCTTACAGTTTTGGAAGTCAGAAGTCCTAGAATCAAGATGTTGGCAGGGCTGCATTCCTTCTGTTGGCCCTAAGGGAGAATCTATATCTTTTCTAGCTTCTAGATGCCATCTGCATACCTTGGCTCAAAGCCCTTTTGTCCTTCTTCAAGGCCAGCAGCACAGTACTTGCAAATCTTTCCCTCCCTCTCTTTTTGACCTCTGTTTCTGAAATCACATCTCCTTCTTTGACTCTCCTTTCTCCCCCTTCTGTTTATAGGGACCCTTGTGATTATATTGGGTCCACCTGGATAATTCAGGCTAATTTCCCCATCTCAAGACTTTTAATCACATCTGCAAAGTCCATTTTGCCATGTAAAGCAATATATTCACAGGTTCTGGCGATTAGGAGGTGGCTGTTTTTGGGAGGACATTATTCTGTGTACTACACCTTCTAAATCTCATTTTCATCATGTCTAAAATGGAAACCACAGACAGTGCCTCATTCATTGGGTTGAAATAATCTCTTAACATATAAATTGACATAAAGAGGGCACTGAGTTTCACAGATTTATTGGGTAAGAGTCTGTAGAGTGATGCTTAAATTAGTTTGCATTGTTTCAGAATAATTACACAGATGAACATTTTCTAGATGAGACATTTATCTTAATTTTATTTATTCATTGTAATGATTTTAAAAGTGAATCTTTCTAAGTGATAGACACACCTTTTCTTAAATAGTGTGTAATTAGAGGATTATAATGACATTATAATAAGGATAGGACTTTAAAATCCAGTAAACATGGGTTCTAATCTCCGTTCTGTCACTTGTCAGCTGGGTAGCCCTCAGCAGTTTACTTAACTTCTTTAAAGTTGCTCCCATGTTTAAAAAATAGGGATAGTAGCATTTACTCTTTAGGATAGTTTGGGGGATTAAATTAGGAAAATGTAAGATAAAATATCTCTATTAATTTTTTAAGGCTGCTGTAACAAACTACTACAAGCTTAGAGATAAAAAAAAAAAACCAGAAATTTATTCTACCACCGTTCTAGATCAGAAGTCTGAAATCCAGATGTTGGCAGGTTCTAACAGAGGTTCTAGGGGAGAATGCTACCTCCAGCTTCTGGAGGCTTCTGATACTCCTTAGTCAATGGCAGAATAACTAATCTCTGCTTCCATCTTCTTCCCTGTTTGCCTCCCTGTGTCCTCGCTTCTTATAAAGTCATAAATCATTGGATTTAGGACCCATCCTAAATCCAGGATAATTTCACCTCAAGATCCTTAACTAATTATATCTGTGAGAACTTTGTTCCAACTAAGGTCACATTTTGAATTCCAGGTAGGTATAAATTGGTGGGAATGGGGGCTCTATTCAGCCCACTATAATACTATTACTTTGTCTCACACAAAATGTTTTCTTTGTTGTTCTTATTTTCTAAATCTCATCATGTTGAATCATCGTATTTTGAATTTCACTTATTCAACAAGTAATAATTGTTTAGTGTATTAGACTGAATGTTTGCATCCCCTGAAATTCAGATGTTGAAGCCCTAATCTGGTTGCCCAGGCTGTGCCCCAGAACTGGTGACCCACTTAAAGTTGGCCTAACAAATCTTTCAGTTACAGGCAAAACCACGAAAGAAAAAGTGACTAACAAAACCGGTCAGAGCCTGAATGATCCAAGATGGCAGCTGATTTGACCCTAATCAACCCCAGGCCTAATTATATGCTAATTATAATACATTAGCATGGTAAATGACACATCCTCAAGAGCCATGACTGTTCTGACCAGAGCCTTCTAAGGAAGAAAAAGAAGTGACACTCCAGTTCCAGGAAAGGCCTGCTTCTTTCAAAAAAAGCTTATGCGTAATCCTCCCCTTATCACCCTGACCTCATAAACATCTATCCTAAATGCACCCCAAATGAGAAGTTGATTTATGAACTTGATTCCTACTTCTCTATGCTTTAGCCATTGACTAAATCTTGGGCTGTTAAATGCTTAGCCTCGGTTTTGTTTTAGGCTTTGCTACACAGAATGGGAAAAGGACTCACAAGAAGAGACAGGGGTTCTCCTCAGGGGTCCTAACCCCCTATTGGGAAAAGGGAAGTTAATCAGCAACAATCCCCACTGTGATGATATTTGAAGGAGGGACCTTTGAGAACTAAATAGGTCATGAGGGTGGAGCCTTCATGAATGGAGTTTTTATAAGAGTCCCAGGAACCAGCTAGCTCTTGCGTCTGTCATCTGAGGCACCTGGAAGAGTGCTTTTACCAGAGCCCAACTATGCTGGCACCTGATCTTGGACTCCCAGCCTCCTTAACTGTGACAAATAAATCTTTGTTGCTTGTAAGCCACCCAGTTTGTGGTACTTTGTTATAGGAACCCATACTGACTCTGACTAATACACCTAGGAAGTACCAGCACTGAATTAGGAGCTAGAAGCCCTGTACTCAGAGGTCCTTAATTTTTCCAAAACTAAATTATTACACAGTTCTCCTTTTTACTTGGTATTTATCACATCCTTTACTGGACTCCAGCTTTCATACCCTCCTTTCCAGAGTTTGACTCTTGTTGTCGCAATTTGTGGACCCTGTGTTGCCTAGGGGAATGTGAGCCTTTTCCACAACCACCTCACATTTAATTTTGATAACAGGATTTTGGAAAGCTCTTCTCGCATCATCAGGCTTAACTCATCACTAGGTCCTGTCTTAACCTCTGGGGCTGGATTCTTGTCCTGATAAATGTAAGGAAAGATGCAAATAATTAAATGCACTGGTGGTTTAGCAAGGAGCCAAAGAGGTGACAACATCTGGAAGAAAGATGAGGGAGGAAGGAGTACCAAAAAGGTAGCAACAAATGTGGGGGCCCAGAGAGGGGACAGAACTCCGGGTGTTGAAGGAGATACAGGTGCTGCTTTTGGTGCCACGGTAGTAGGTGAGGTGAAAACAGCAGGCTTGTGCAGCTTCCTGAGAAATGTCATTGCTGTGAGCGGTGACAGATCACACAGCTCTTTGATCTGCTGGGTTTGGCACAGTTGAAGGGAGTTTCCCTTTGATCCTGTCTGCCTCACAGTGAGGCCCTCAGAGGTGTTAGCTGGTTTCATGCACTTTGTGGCTAAGCAGAAATATAGTTGGAATCTCCACAACAGGAGATTGCTCTAGAAGAAGGGCTACCAGAGACAGATTAATATAATATTCTTGATGAGAAAGGTTGACCCCAAATCCTGGGAATAGAAATGGAATGGAGAGTCCAATGTACCTATGAAATCTGCTTCATGGATATAGAATTGGCATTCGTCAAATAGTTATCTAAATGTTTGCCAAACTGCTTTTTTAACATCTCTGAAATTGCAATACATCTTACAATTACTAATGGCCTGCCAGTAGCTGTGATGTAGTAGTTTTACTTAATTGCTTATGCATAGACATAAAAAATTCTAGAATGCATGACAGCATCTGGGAAGAGACAAAGTGAAACACTCTTTTTAAGAAATATTACACCACCAACATTCCTGATAACACAGAAAATGTTATTGTGTATAGACATCAACCATTCTGACCTGAAAAATATTTCAGATTATTTGGGCTCTGAATGAACATGGAGATGTTTTACAAATACTTTAATCAACATCTTTGGTTTTTATTTTTTTGAAAGAGATATAAAAATAAAGGTGTAGATAAGCTTTTTATTTTATTTTATTTTTTATTTTTTTTATTTTTTTAAGATTTTATTTATTTATTTGACAGAGAGAGAGAGAGAGAGCACAAGTAGGCAGGCAGGCAGGCAGAGGCAGAGGGAGAAGCAGGCTCCC
>NW_027397063.1:8562265-8671748 GCF_003265705.2 Callorhinus ursinus
TTTATTTATTTGACAGAGAGAGAGAGAGAGCACAAGTAGGCAGGCAGGCAGGCAGAGGCAGAGGGAGAAGCAGGCTCCCCGCTGAGCAGGGAGCCCGATGTGGGGCTCGATCCCAGGACCCTGGGATCATGACCTGAGCCGAAGGCAGACGCTTAACCGACTGAGCCACCCAGGCGCCCCTGTAGATAAGCTTTTTAAATAAACATAAAATAAAAATTTCAAGTGATAGAAATGCAAATGCCATAGTTCAATTGGCAGTAATTTTTTTTAAATAATGCATTTTAAAATTGAAACTTTGATTTGATGACAGTGTATTGACAATTATCACAATTGCATTTGTGATGTAAAGACACATGGAACACAACACAAGTCTAGAATGGAGTGATAAACTTCGTCCTATAATTTAGGGAGGGCTATCCTGAGGAAGTGATACTAAGGATAAAACTTTACAAATAAGTAGTTCACTTACTTAAGAAGTAGAGGGAAAGCCCCTTTCAGGCAAGGAAGAATGATGTGCAAAGGCCTTGTGAAAGACAGCAATCATTGTTGAAGTGCAGATAGCAAGTAGGGGCGTGTTAAGAGACAAGCCTAGAGAGATAGAGGGTGGTGACTTCCTGAAAGGCCAGATTCTGGATTTGGGACTTTCTCATGAGGTTATTGGGAAGCTAGAAGTTTTTAGGCAGTGGTGTGAAAAGACTAGTTCTGTGTTTTATAAACTAGCTCTGGTTGCAAATTGCAGAACAACTGGGAGGGGAATGACAGTGGGTTTTGGGAGATCAGTTACAGACCAGCTGTCCAGGTGAGAGGTAATGGTGACTTGTACTAGAACAATGGAAACTAACGGAAGTGGGATGACTTGACAGATATTATAAGGTAGTAGATGTAAGACTTCTCTTTCTATTGGTTGTAGTAACTGTGTGGTGATGATGACATCAGGCTTCTGCCATGGACAAGTCCAACCTTGAAGTTGCAAATGTTCTCCTTTACTCTTAGTGGTTGACTTCCTGTTCTGGTAGGGCAGTAGTAGTAGTGGGAATAGCTAGAATTGGGGAATCTGGTGAGATATATAAGAAATATTAGAGGTAAGATACCTTTTTATTTATGCAGGTTATGGATAAAACAGCATCCATGAAAACATGAGCGATTGGATGAATCATGATGCCATTTATGAGGTGGAAAATGCCAGAGGAGCAGATTTAGAGAAACTACAGCGAGTTCAGTTTTGCACAAGTTGAGTGTTAGGGAACCTTCCGATATCCAGAAGAGATGAAGAGGAGGCGATTTTATATATGTATGTTTATATAAAAGATATATCTCCAAGGAAGATTTCTTTGGTATTTCCAAAGAAATACCTAGGAGGCTGGAGATATGTATTTCTGAATAGTTGACTTAAATCCACAGAATAGGTTAAAAATGTTGTACGGCTGAATGGTGTTCCCCCCCCACGCCCAGATATGTCCATTTCCTAATCCTCAGAACCTATGAATGTTACCTTATTTGGAAAAAAGAGTCTTTGTGGATGTAATTAAGTTGAAGATATTGAAATCAGGAGGCCATCCTCCTTTATCCAGATGGGCTCTAAATCCATTGACTGTGCTCACATAAGAGACAAAGGAGAAGGATGAGAAGGTCGTGTGAAGATGAAGGCAGAGATTGGAATGATGGAGCCCTAAGCCAAGGAATCCTTGCAGCCACACAGAAACTGGAATAGACCAAGAAGAGTCTTCTCCAGAGCCTTCTCTAGAGCAGGCCCTGCTCATACCTTGACTGCAGAATTCTGGCCTCCAGAATTGTAAGAGAAGAAATTTCTTGCTTTAAACTACCAAGTTTGTGGTAATTTGTAATGGCAGTCACAGAAAATGATTACAAATGCCTAAGATAAGCTTTTAGGGACAGAAGAGAAGGACTGGGTTTGAATGAGAAACTCCCACATATAAAGGCCTCTAGAGGAGGACAAGTTGACAGAGAAATAAAAAATGAACAGAAAAAGAGAAGTGTGGTGTCAAGGAAGCCAAGGGATAAAATGCTTCAAAAAGGAGGGAGCTGACAATTGCATCAAAAGCTGCCCAGCTATGAAGTGACATGGCTCTCGATATGGTCCCTGGGTTCAAATACGTGGAAGATATTAGAACCCATATAGATGTAAAACAGATTGTTTACCAGGAATTAAGGTGTGGCAGAGTATCTCCTTGAGTATTATTCACCTCGCCGTGACTACTCGTTTAACCAATAGAACATGCCAGAAGTGACGCTGTGTGACTTCTCAGATGAGTTCATAAAACATTACTTTCACTTTGCTTGTTGGAATCCTTGTGCAAGAACCTTGAGCTGCCATGCTGTGAGGAAGCTCACAGTCCACACAGAGACACCATGTAAAGAAGGAGAAGCCCTGAGACTATGTAAGGAGTAAAGAGAATAGAGGCTTGCAGCTGCTTCAGGCTACATGGCTCCAGCTCCAGTGAACTGAATATCAAGAGAGACCCCAAGCCTGATCCATTGAGTGGATCCCCTTCTCCTGACTCAGAAAAACCTGGATAGTTAATAAAATAAGTGTTGCTATTTTAAGCCACTGCTACTTCATACAGGAATAGTAATCAGGACATGAGGTACAGAGTTAAGTGAAGAAAGGTAATATGCTCGCGTTATTTAAATTATTTTTTAACAACAGCAACAAAAGTGAATTTCAGAACCACCTTGAATTATTTAATTTTATGGAGCCAAATTGGCACTTGAAAAACTTTTCCCATCAAAGTTTTGGTCACATTGCATTCTGGGATATATCAGGAGGTTACTTTATTTTCTCTTAAAATTAATAGTAGATGGAACTTCCATGTACAATTTAGCAATTTACTTTTTAGTTTTCAGCACATATTTGGCATCATTCCTGACTTTGGGTTGTGAAAACTTGTGAAAAATTAAGCTTTTGGGCAAAATTCCAAACCTAAATGGATGCTTATGCTAAATCTGCAATTGCTTATCAAAGCATATTGAGTCTAAAGGTAATTCATAAATCAGATTAAAAAATGTAAACACCTATAACAGGGTCTAAGGCAGTACCCCATAATCTTACATAAATTAATGTAGCAAAATGTATCATATTCACAACTTAAACAAATATAGACTATAAAGACTCCATATCAAGCCATTGGCTTATAGCCAGAAGAATTTAGAGAAAGAAGTGTTTTTTTTCAGGACATTTTGGATTTTGGAACTATGGATAAAGGATTGTGCATCTATACCTGCCCCCTTTCCTTACCCCTGACCACCCACCATACGTAAGGAATTGAGCCTGAAGAAAGTTGCAGCCACAGGACAAATTGGTTTCATTATTAATTAATCATCACCATATTCAAAGGGACCCTTGACATTGCCTGGTAATTCCACCATATTTCTTTGGTCTCTCATCAAAATTTCAATCCAACTGTTTTTCTCTTCACTTTTAGTGGCTGGCTTCATCGTAAAATTTCCAAAGAAAAGAAGGCCATTAGGAAGAGATTTACTCAATTTTCTGATATCAAAAAAGACTTCTTGAAATATAGGCATTTCCTATGCCTTTTATTTCAGGCCAGTTTTGCCCTATGCTTACAATCCTGTTTTTTTCTCCTTCTCAGGAACCTCCTGCTATCGATTTGCCCTATTTTAAATAGGATAACTCTTAGTTTTCTGTTTTTCATTTTTGGATGAGTGATGATGGACTAGGTTACACTGGAACATTGGAAGACACAGTGATGATATCAAGTGTGTGTATGTGTTTGTGAGATACTAAGTAGATGGCTGGAAATGGAATTATTAATTTATAAGTTACCTGTGAAGGTTATTACTGAAGCTTGGACTTGGGCACAACTAGCAAGAGTGAGATTGTATAAAGTGAAAGGGGAAGAGGGTCCAGACCCGGGTCATGAGTTAAATAATCAGGAAGTTAAGGTGCTTTCAAAAGAGACTGATAAAACGTATCCAGAAAAGAGGGAAACCAAGACACCATGCTCCATACAGAAATGACAGATAAACTTTTCCAGAAAAGTTGACTGTAATGGTAGGAAGTTAGAGCCATAAAGTTGCAACTGGAGATGAATGAGGGCGGTATAGGGGTTTTCTTTATCCTTTTAACATGGGAGTACACTCTATCATATAGCTACGAAGAGGTTTCTTTCAGGGGATTATGAGCCCCTAATTATGGTTATGGTTAACAAACCTATTGTTCGTATAGGTCAACAAAACTATTAATTATGTTCTGTTCTTAAATATGTCCTAATAATTATTTCTATTAATTATGGTCAATAAACCTACTAATTCCTAACTTCTCTGTTCATTTGGGTTACTAGAAGTTGAATAAAGCATATTTGGTGTCCTTGGTATGGTCAGAGTCAAGTTGGACCTTATCATCTAGTGATTTTTGTAGAGGATTTTGTCCCCATACCTGTATGATTGTGGGCATAAATGCTTCTACAAAGGAGTTCAGAAAGTGAAGACTGAAGACATCTTAAAAAAAAAAGAAAAATATAGTTCTATAAATATTGCCCTTTATTTTGTGATTACTGATCCAAGTCCAAGACACTTTTGAAGTTAGAGAGACTGAGTAAGGAGATAGCATAAAATAAGGTGCCAATTCACCCTGGTTATGGCAAAATGATCCCCAAATGGACAGACTACAAAACCTGAAATCCTTGTGATTAGAGTTATATGGTTCAGGTCACTTTTCTTCTGAAAATACTATTTCTGGCAAATAGATATTTAGTAAGTGTTGTCTCTACATTTTCACCATAAAAACAACATTTTGAGAAAAAATACAATCACAGGAAACAATATCATGACCCACAGTAGAAGCACATCAAATGTGCTGTAGATCTTGTATATCCTGACTTTTTCCATAATGCATCTCTGGGTTCATCTAATATGTTTTAAAAAATATATTATTTATTTCTGCTGACCTTAGGCTTATTTAACATTGTGTTACAGACAAAGACAACTTCAGGAAAATTGTTGTATGTAAATTTTTCCGGATTTCTCAAGGGAATATTCAGAATTTATGTTCTAAGTTATTTCTTAGTTGGACACATATTGGTTATCTTTTGAATTTCAAACCTTCTGGAGCAAGAGAAATAATGGATTTTTTTTGCTATCTTTTAGGAAGGATAATTATCATGTAATATATGATCTGTTTATAGTTTCTGTGGATGTTATCTAATGCAAAAAGTGAGTGATCAGTGTGAGGCAAAGCAGATGGTGAAGTGTCTGGTTTGTGTCTGAGAGTAAGCGAATCTGAGAGCTGAATAGTCCTCACACAACTGTGGGTCATTGTCATGCCTGCTGGCAGATTCCACAAAGAGGTTAGTTGAGCCTGAAATCATTATCAGGCAATTATTTGGGGACTATGAGGGTGGAAACATTTGACAAAACATATTAACTTTCTTTTGTCTTTTATTTGTATTGTTCTGCATCATGCACACCTGTATATAAACGTTATCATAAGCAAAGATATCGAGATTCTGTGATGAATGATTATAGCCATTTTAAAACATAAGACATGTAAACTGTAGTTACCATGAATTACAAGTTTTATAGAAATTAATATTGAATTTTGTTTTTCAAGTTGATATGAATTTCCCTTTTGTGCCGGTAACCATTGTTAAGTTCCTTGGACTGGAACAGTGTTTTACAGACTTTGGTACAAGGTTCTTCACAAGTACATATCTCTGACTGAATCTCAACATTGTATTATAATCTGTTTCTGTGTCTGTCTTCCCAGTATGAATCCTTCAGGGTCTAATCTCTCTCTTTTTTTGTAACCTGGCACCTTACGTATGCCTTGGCACATCCTAAGTCTTCTATGAAAGTTTTCAATAAATATAGGTTTTTTAATATGTTTATCCATTGTAAATACATGCTTACATACAAACAAACAAATAAACAAGAGTTTACCTTCTCATTTATAATACACTTTTTATTCCTCACAGGATCTGGAATGATAATATACTTAGTAAAGTATATTTATCTTACATTTTATTTAGTAGCAATTTTTACATCACTTCATCATGCCAAATTCTGAAATAAACTTGAAATAAGTTCTAATTTTAGAATTACTTTAGTTATAACTATTAGTTCATATAGATCAATAAGTCAATAGATGTTTATAAAACAATTCCTAAAAAAGTATATTTACAATTATATTTTTTAACTACAATAAACTGTTAGTGTGAGCTTTCCTTAGTATATGTTTTGTAAAGTATGAGTAAAGTAAATGCTCTTACAATTTCACATTTAATGTTTGAGCTATCTTAAGAATTGCTATATAGTTAAATGTAGCAATAGCAAACATCATTACTGCCTCTTGCTTCTGACTGAAGATGGTGAACTCAAACTGTGGAGTTGAACTTATATCTAATCACAATGATTATGTTCCTTCTCAGAAAGCTTTCCCAGATAATATGTTCTGTAGTATCTCCCAAAAACTTTTGTTAATCCAGGTATAACTTACATGTCTTTACCTGCACAAATCTTTAATGAACTGGTTGGTTAGTTTTCATATATGTGTACACCCATGTAATCATCACCCAGATCAAGATAGAGAACATTTATATATATGTGTGAATTGCAATTCTAAAAAGTATAAAAAGAACAACCTCAGAAAGGAATAATAAGAAAAAAAACAACTTGTCTTGCATTCCTGGTCTGAAACCAGGAACACTACTTTCTTCCAAGCATCTGCTTTTTCTTGACTTATTCAATGTACAACCTATAATTTGAAAAAAGAAAAAAAAAGAAAAGAAAATCTGTTTTGAATATCTGGAAGAATTTCTGTTTCTAATTCTTATTTATTTATCATGCAATTAAAATGTCATCAACTGTAAGTATCAAAAGGGTCAGCCTCATGATTATGCAGAAAGATACAGATTGTACTTCCAGGTGGCTTTGCTTTTACTAACTTTATGAGCATACTCTATGTTCCCATAACCAGCAACAGAATATACATTGGGTCTGATCATGATTCCATGACATATGTAAATAACTATCAAATAATGCAATGTCTGTTTTGGAAACTTTTCTTTCTTTTTTTAAAAAATAGGCTCCACACCCAACATGGAGCCCAAAGCAGGGTTTGAACTCACAGTCCTGCGATCAAGACCTGAGCTGATATCAAGAGTGAGACAGTTAACCAACTGAGACACCCAGGCACCCCTGCTTTGGAAACTTTCATTGCTTTACTTTATACGCATTATTAATTTTACCACCAATTCTATAGTTTGGTGTTTCTATTACACTTGACTAGAGATATAATATCTTTCTGACATTTCTATGCATTTCCAAATTTATTAGAAGTTATGTGTAGCTTTATCTATTTGTAACTTTATTTATGTAATTCTATTAGAAGTTATATGTAACAAAATAATGGTCATGTAAACATGTCTCTTATCTCTCTTGACCTCTTTTTATCAGCTTCTCAATTTTCACATTTAATCTATTGCCAAACTATGTGTTAGTCAAAGACGATTTACAAATCTGAGTTAACAGCAACTCGGGTATACTGGTATCAACCAATCATGAGGATTTCAGTCTTCATCTATATAAGACATGAATTCACACTTTGTTCATCATACTCATATGCAATAGTATCTAACAATTAGAGGCAATTATTTATTATTCAAAACGAATGACAGGGCCAGAAAAAAGTGGAAAACAAAACAAAACAAAACATGCTAGTAACAATTTCCATAACTTAATCCCTAGGAGTAGTCTATTTTAGATTTATACACAAAATCAATTAGGCTGTTTTTCTTATGCTCATTGTTTTTTCTCTCTTACTCTTTTTGATAAGGGTGTCATATGCTCACCATTCCTCTAGTTTCCATGTGTCCTCCTTTGACATCCTTCACCCCACTCATTCCCTCAAAAGAAGATGAGATATTCAACTGGAGAAATGGGAGAAGCAAGTGGGGTGCTAGATTCAGCACCTTTTGCCAGGGGTCCCAGCCTGTTCATGAGATAGAGAGTCTGGTCTACTCTCTGCCCTATAGCAAGGGACTTGTCTTCGAGGGCAAGACCTAAAGTTGAGCAGGTGTGCCAGCAAGGTTACAGCCCCCAGATACAAACCCATGTTCAGCACTAAGCATGCTCCCCATCTTTGTCTTTTCTGTGTCATACCACAATTGAATCGGAATGCAAATGGTGAGAGAGTTACTATTTGTTATCTCTCCCCCAAACTCCCACCATTTCTCTCTAGCATTTTCAGTCTGTGCTTTGTGCCTTTTTATTCAATTCCTCCTCTACTACTTACAAATGTAAGTCTACTCTAGCTTACTATCAGTCCTGCTGTTTACCTTCTTACTCTTTGTCTTCACAGTCTTTTTTTTTTTTAAGATTTTATTTATTTATTTGAGAGATTGAGAGAGAGAGCACAAGCAGAAGGAGAGGGAGAAGCAGGCTCTCCTCCGACTAGGGAGCCCAACGCAGGGCTCGATCTCAGGACCCCAGGATCATGACCTGAGCCGAAGGCAGATGCTTAACCTACTGTGCCATACAGGCACCCCTTCACAGTGTTTTTCTTAGCATGAAATTCAAAGTGTATTTTGTATTTGCTCTTTTGATGGCTTCCTCTCTCTTATTCCTCTAACTTCATTAAAACTATTTTTGGAAGAATTTCTAAAGTTCCCTAAATCCTGTATCTTTTGATTAGTCATCTTCCTAGATAAAAGCAGATTCAAACTTGACTATAATCTTCTTGATGGAAAGACAACATATCCAGTTATAGAGGAGTCCATGGTTTTGAGCACTATAGTCTAAAATTGGTTTCCCATTCTTTGCTTTACAGAGAAAGCCCTAGTATTGTAGCATAGTGAGTTATGTCTTCATTTGAGAAAATACACTAACTCCCTGTGGAGTCTTTTAATAAGGGTAAGAAAAAAGCAGTCAGTAAAGGAGATTCTCCAGTGTATATATGGCTCTGGTGTAACGACTTGGAATTTTGAAAGAACTGGGTGAAAGACATGGTGCTCAAGCAAGCATTCAATAAGCACCTCTTTGTTAGCCAGATTTTTTGGGGGGGTAGAGATGGGGGTGAGAGGGGCTGAAAGAGAATCTTAAGCAGGCTCCACACCCATGGTGGAGCCCAATGTGAATACGATTTCATGACCCTGAGATCATGACCTGAGCCAAAATCAAGAGTCTGTGCTTAACAGACAGAGCCATGGGGCACCCCTATTAGCCAGATTTTTGAAAGCTGTCCTCTGTGAAATAGCCAAAATTATTAGCATTCTGTGCTCCTGAAGGAAGGCAATTGAGTATGCTTTAGAAATTAAAAAAAAAAATCATACTTCACCTCTTGGATTACATTCTGAATGCCTGCTAGTTTCCTATTTATCTTTCCAGCACATTATGTTCAAAAAGTTTAAAAGAGAACTTTCAATGATGGAGAATCTCAAACGATTTTTAGCAGGAACAGAGTGAGATAGATTGAAAAGAGGCTAGCAGAGGATAGTTTGGACCAGCTGCTTTAGCCATGGAGGAAAGAAACATTTTTTTCTGTGAGTGATTTTCCTAGGATTTATATTTTTGAGTCTCTTCATATCATATATAGGTAAATATGAAGTTGTGGATATAGGGAAAAAGCCAAAGTGTTTCAGATGCCAGCCATGATTCTCAAGGAGCAAAGAATCCTGGAGGCATACATATGGTATAGCCAATCTGTTCCCTGGGGTCTTAGGACCAAAGCCATATTGGTACAAGCCACATGAATTTGTCTGACTATCCCCTTATATCTCTCTTGGAAACTTGCAGTAAAGACAATTGGCCAATAGAAAATTCTTGGCTATACTGCTATGTCTTTCTATCAGAGACATGACTAAAACGAAAAATAAAAATATATGTTCTTTAGAGTTTCCTAACGAAAATTAAAAATTAGAGATATACAATATTCTTCTTAATTTTAACATCATGTATATTATATTTCGTCTGTTTGCCTCCATAAAACTACAGCATGCCACTTCAATAGACCTCACAGAATCTTACTAATAATCCATTTTTCAATTGCCACAAAAAAAGAAGTCTCCATTGGAAATGGACCTAAGTCTTATGGTAACTCCTTTATTTAAAAAAAAAGGCAAACAAGCCCCCACCCTTCAAAACAGTAACAACAACAACAAACCTGAATATTCTTAATTTTCTGAAGCTGTCAACACAATCAAACAATCTTTTGAGATTATTTGATACACATTATTTGATTAGTTGATACACAACTGCTGTTGTTGATCTTTCAAAGTAAGTGTATCAGCTTTGAGGCTTGTTTTCTCTCTAAAAAAGGAGTAATATTGAGGGTCATATTTTCTAAAATGAAACATGACTATGTTACAATTTTTAACAAAACTGGATTTTGTATTTTTAGTCTTGCTTCAGTGTTTATTTTGATTTTAAAATATATATACTAACTAGAAACTGATGGAGTCAGAAGAGAAAGTTTCATGACTAAAGGCAAAACAGATATATTCATCAGAAATTTTGATGTTATTGTGGTAGAGCGTTTTCAAAAAAGTAAAGATTAAAATTTGTATTTATTTCAATTGGGAAAAGAGTGACTGACTGCATCCTTCTGGATTCCTTGCTCCCATAAAGTTTCAAGGAAACATAACAATTAATTCAATAAACATGATTCTAAACCAATGTCTTTTAGTAACTTTATTAATGTGTTTCAAAAAAGGAAAGTAAGCTATTGACCAACTCCTAGGAAATTAATGAATCTGTTGACAACAATTGATTTCAAAACAATTCCAAATCATTCATCAGCCAAATGGCAGGAACTAATTCAAATACCTTGGTATTTGAGGATTTGGGAAAAGGTTTGGAAAATTTGATTGAACTTTTCTATTTCCTCTACCCTTTTCTTATCCTTTCAAGCTCTGAGCTTTTTTCAATAGAAGCCAAATTCTTGGGGAAAAATTCATTTTTTATTACACATACCCATGATTTTTAATCAATTTGAACCCTCTAGGGATTGTTATACTCATAAATAAGAAATAAAGCCATTGTTGCAACTACTACACACTTTTTTTTTCTGGCTAGAATTAATAGCAATTCATCCATGTTTTTCTTATGTAATCATCATTTTATTGAACGGATTCAGAAAGTTCTCTATGTGGATAAGTTTAATTTTGCTTGATAAGGGCTCCTTTGCAAAGTAATGGTTTTGAAGTCATGAATGTTTTCATATAAATCATAATCTTTAAAAAAATCTCTGCTGATCAATCAGATAAGCAATCTTTTATATTATTAAAATTATAAGATTTAGTTTTATACTACTTTAGTGATCTTACTACGTATTTTTCTGATTATGGATGTAAAATTAAATAAGCCTCTGGAGACAGAGTTAAATTTTGAAGAGAATAATCTTTTTCTGTCCTAAAGTACTCTTCCAGAACAAAGCGAAAAAATGAATTAATATCTACTGGGCTTTTCAGAATTATGAAAAGTTATTGTCATTGGCTTTATGGTCTACCAGCTTCTCATAAATTAATAAAGTTGCCTCTATAAAGGCCAATACATGAAAATAAAATCATTTTATATATTTAAGAATCAGGATATTGGGGCCTATCCCGTCTTCATTACTTACTGGATATATGACCCTAGGCAACTTATTTTTTTTTAAAGATTTTATTTATTTATTTGAGAGAGAGTGAAATGGAGATAGCAAAGAGATAACAAGAGAGAGCACAAGTCGGGAGGAGAGGGAGAAGCAGGCTCCCCACTGAGCAGGGAGCTGAATACAGGGCTCCATCCCAGGACCCTGAGATCATGATTTGAGCCGAAGGCAGACACTTAACCGACTGAGCCACCCAGGCACCCCCGGAGGCAATTTATTTAATCTCACTTTTCTTCCTTTTCTTTTCTTCTATAAAATGATCTACCTCTTAGGGTTTGATGATTAAATAAGAGGATATGCGGGCTTGATGTATGGCAAATCACTAACTTTTTAAATATTTTTTAAAAATTTAAAAATATTAAAAAAATAATAATAGGTACTATTATTATTACATCAAAATCTAACTGAAATTAACATTTCTCATTAAGTAAGAAATTAAATTTTTAGCTGTCACAACCTACTAATAATGTATTCATGTGGATAGCAATTTCCTTGTTTTGTCATTCAGCTTTCATAATAACTCCAAGTCCTGATAAATATTGTCCATTAGACTCCTTATATATCAAACAATGATTTTAGGTCAAGAATATTAGAATAATGATCACAGGCAAGCCATAGATATTCACTGAGCATTACATATAAAATATCATGTTTTGTAAGTTACTCTGATATTGGTTAGTTATTTGGGTACCTCCTTTTGCAAAAGCCATTAACAATGTAAACAAATACGTTTTAAAAATGTCTCTTAAAAGTATTGGATAGTAGAATCCTCAGTGAGTGACTACTAGACCAAAATTGTAGGGAAACCAGAATTCCAGATATGTGAGCAGGGCACATAGGGATAAATCCACTTTTACCTCAAGAAAAGATGGGTGTTCTAAGCATATTTGGGCTATACATCTGGTGGCCTTGAAGAGCAAGGGAGACAAAGTCAAGGTCCTAGACCTACTATGGTAGGAAAAGTATTAGAGACTCCCCCACCCCCATCATTGAACTGGGTCATCAAAGGGTTACACACTCAGAGTAAGGGTGACCTGAAATAATTTTCTACCACATCTCCACTTCTTGTGGACCTCAGGGATCTCTCCCTTGGTTCTCAGTTGAGCACAGAGGATAAAGAAAGGTGAACAACAGTAACCTGTGGATTTCCATCTCATCCTGGGATCAAGAGTTCCCAGTATCCTCCGACTATGAACTTGAAATGAGGGATTCTTAGACTGATAGTGCCCCCAGAAACAAAGCCAAATCCTCTTGAGGAGAGTAACTTCATCTAATCCTTAAGAAGTACTATGAGTTTTTTAAGGATCGTCCCCTTTCAAAGTAACCAAGTACACAACGAAATAAAGCAACATGAGCCAGAAAAAGCAGGAAAAAAAAAAAAAGCAAGGAAAAGAAACAGCAGAAACAGACATATTGGTTTCAAATATAGTGCTTCCAGATAATAAAATACTAGCTTCAAAATCTGAAAGAAATGAGAAATATAAAATATAGCACAGCAGAGTTTTTATAAATCAGGTTGACTTTCTGGAAATGAAAAATCAATTAATGGATCATAAAATCTCAGTGGTTGGGTTGAACATCAGAATAGCACAAATGAAGAGACAATTGATAATCTAGGATTGAAGTCAGAAAAATTTATTCAAAATGATACACATGGAGCCAAAAGATGGAAAATATGGAAAAGAGATTATGAGACAAGGCGGTTGTTAGTAAGTTACCGCATGGGCTTAACTGTAGTTCAAGAAGAAGAGTAAGGAGAAAACAGAATAGGTACAAAATTTGGAGACATTATAGTTGAGAATTTCCCAGAAGTGATGAAATATACCCGTTCATAGATTTAAAAATCCAAGTGAAATCTCAGCAGGGTAAATAATATGAAATCCACCCTGAGACTCATCAGAGTGGCACAGCAGGGCATGAGTGACTAGAAGGAAGATTTTCAGAACCGCTGGAGATGAAAGGGCCTGTTTCTGTCAGAGGGGTGCTTGCTAGACTGTTAGCTTATTTCTCAACAGCTGCAGTGTAACCCAATGAAAACTTTCATTCTAGAATACCAGACTCTGCAAAACAAATGTCAAGAATAAGGACTAAATAAAAAACAAGGTGAGAGGGAAAGAGCAGGGGGGAGAGAGAGAGATTGAGAGCGAGAGAGAAACAACAAAACCTGAAAGGGTTTGTTAACAGCAGACCCTCATTTCAGGTAGAAGGACCATGAGCTCAGCAGATGAAAAGTGTGAGAAGCAAGAAAAATGAAGGGCAAACAAAATGGCAAATGGGGGTAAATCTGTATCAGGCCAGTGTTATTGACATTTTGAGCCGGACATTCTTTGTTGTGAGGAACCGTCCTGTTCACTGTAAGACGTTTAGCAGCATCCTCAGCTTCCACCTATCAGGTGCTGGGCAGCACCTCTAACCTCTCCCAGCCTACTAGCGATGACAATCAATAATGTCACTAGACACTGCCAAATGGTCCCTGCGGGGTGACCTTGTCTCTGGTGAGAACAACTGATCTAAATGAATATTAATTTATAAGACAATAATAAATAATTTCTTGTGGGTCAATAAGATGGACTTGAAACCCACAACAACAATAATAGATAAATCGGGAATGAAAAGGGGATCTGATAGAAGAGGAAAAATTAGGAATGATAAGGATAACCCCAAGGAAAAGGAGGAGGGAGAGAAGAATCACCACAAAGCGAGCAGGAGACTATGGGCTGCCAATGAGAAACACTTCTAAAATCAAAGGGCAGAGACAATTTGAAAGTGAAAGAAGAAAGAAAAGATGAATCTTGAATAAAGGAACCAAGAGCCGCCCCCCCCAAAAAACCTGGTTATTAGACAAAACAGTTTTTAACCATCATGGATTAGTTAACATTTCTATCTTGATTATTTCACAGCTGTGATGCAATGGAAAGAGCCTTTGTTGCCCTTTCTTGATGTGTTTGTACAGTTTGTTTTATATGTGTAAATCCAGAAAAGAAACACTGCAAAAGAATAACAAGATTTTACCATAGCCAGAAGCAAAACTGATAACAGTGAGGAGAAAACAGTTCTAGTAATTTCTTACACCAAAACAGGCTGGCTTTCATCTAAGTGACAGAAATAAAAACATTTTAGACAACATATATTGAAAATCTTTTGTTGAGAAAGCAGTCTTCCTGGCTTGAAAACATTGAAAACATTGTAAAATTAAAAAAAAAATCATTTAGAAATCTGTGTTAACCAGCTTTTAGTGACTCTACAATTATGACCTGTCTGTCTTTCTTTCTTCCTTAGGTTTGCATTTCTCTCTCTCTTTCACACACACAATAATAAACAAGAACCAGCTTATGGAGACATTTTGTACTGCCTTAGAAAGAAATCTGAACTTGTTTAAAAAATTGTTTAGCATAACCCCACAGAATCATCTGCTTAATTTTATTTATTTTGGCAAAGATGCTGTCACAGATGTTCATTATTACACAATGAAAACACGTTCACAGTGTAGTAGATGGGCATAAAGTGGATTGCAAGAGTGGTGCATGAAGCAAAGAATCCCCATAAATTTTGTAAGTAAGTTTATGTGTGACCCGGTTATGGGTTAGTAAGTGTATATTAGCACCTTGTAAGAGTCTGCTGTCCTTTTAGAACACAGAGGTGAATTCACTGAACCCTATTAGGAGCTGTTGAGATAATGGAGCAGTCCTGTTAATGGAAGAGGGACAGAATGGCAAGAAGGTAAGAAGGCCTTTAAAGGCAGGTTTTGGGAGATCTGGGGAAGATAAAATGCCCAGGCTGCTCTTTTATCACTTTCTCATGCCAGTGTTCCTTCTCTTCAACCTGGGGAATTTGGGCCTTGAGGTTATAGTCTGTCTTCACACGGGAATTCTGCATGACCTTGTCAACTCTGAGAGCAGTACGATAAACAGCCCAGAGCTCTTAGGAATGACCATGTTTTTAAAAATTCTATAAATAGATTCTGCCGGTTAATTATTACTCTCAAGGCTGTCTAGTAAGTGAACAATGAAACTATCAACCTGAACAGCTAATTCCTATGCAGTTTCAAAGCCTCTGAATTTTGGATCAGCTTCCTTCCTCACGCTTGTTATTGACAGAAATTCTTGGTTCTCATCCTGTATTAATGAAGTGCATGTTTCTTTTTATATCTTCATGTTATTTGCATGGCTAATAAAAGCTCTGTATATATAGGCAGCAACCCAATCTAATGAATGCATCAAAATTACTTCCTTAGATTAAATATAATTTTTATGAGACTCTACTCTTCAGGGGGGCATGTTGTATAGACCGTTATATTACGCATGTGCTTAGGCTTGCTAAAATGCAATTTCAGTCATATATGATATTCTATTTTCTTTATTCTGATCTTGCTAACAAATATCTTCTTTCTTAGAAACACCAGCTCTTAGTCCCTAAAGGAGGATGTCTCTATTGTTATGCACTCCTTGGACCTTCATCTTCTCCAACTCTTACGTCCCCAAACCTCAATTTAATTATTTTGCAAAAGCCTATTAAATTTTAAAGCAGCTGGTATCATATTCAGATACAATAACGGCCAAATGATAATACTGAAACAACAATATCTTTGTTTAAAAGACTTGCTCCTACGTAGCAGGGCTGGTGAAAGCATATGTTAGACAGAACTTCTCATTTAATAAAATTCACAGTAACTGGATCAGGCAACCCCTGTTATTAAAGGCTACCTGCCAGCACATATTACACTTGTATGGAACCAGCCATTACAATGGTTTTCATTGAGATGAATTCTGCTTCTGGGGCGAAAAATATGTTTAGGCTCATGGAAGTGCCCCGGTGTATGTTCTGCACACAGTGACCATACTCATTTTTATCATTCTGATTGTCATTTCCCATATTTATCCTCGGTCTAAAATTGTGTTGTCCTCTCTCATAAAAGATGATGAATTTGTTAATGTATTTTCTCTGAGTTGTGTTTTCGGAAATGTTGATTACTACCAAGTTAGTTTTGCTGTTATCACACTACATAAACGGCATGCTTCTGTTTCACATTAAAGGAACACTTTAATTGGGCTAGGTATATTTAAGACCTCTGATACCTTGCCCCTGCCTCTCACTGACATGTGTGTATTTTGCTGTCTAATATTCCCAGAGCACCGGCAAGTACTTATGTATATATCAGTTTAAGAATGAGATAAGACATTGGAAATGTGAATAATAATATTTCAAAACGTTTGGTAGAGGCATTTCAGTAATTAGTTTTTATAGATAAGATGCATGAGACCCAGAGAGAATAAATGATTTGCTACTATCTGAAATCCCTGTGTTTCAACAAGACAACAAGATAAATATGAAAGAAGGTAATAATAGGCTGAGGTTTGTATTTGCATTAGGATATTATTTCTTCAAAATCAGATTAATTCAACAAATGTACATAGAGACTTTGTTTTGTTTTGGGCCCTATTCTTGGTGATGGAGATGAAAAGATTCAACTTCCAGCGTTGACAGCCTGGTGGGGACGTTATCAGTGCCCTTGTGTTTATTATGCATGCATGACTGCTAGAACTTAAGCTTCTTGAAAACAGAAATTCGTGTGTGCTTGGTTCATCGATTCGCTGAGCATCTACAAATAGGCCTGGAAAATTGCAGGTACTTAGTAATTATTTGTTGAGTAAAAGAACAATATATGCATACTCTATACTAATATTATAAAGCATAAGGTTTATTATACTGCACATATCATCGAGTTTCTTCTGGAGAGCAATGAGGGTGGTGTGTCTTGAGGAAGGTCAACAGTTCAGCTCCATTGATGATAAGGATTGGTATTTATTTGACTTGCCTGAAGTTTTAAAACTTTGGTTAGCACCTCTAGGAGAGTATATGTTCTGGGTATAATACTTAAATGAAAAAATCTCTGGGCTTCATCCATTAATGAACAATTTACCTTGTTATTGCTACTTAAAAGCAATTAAAACTATTAAAACGATGCTCCAATTATGCAAAGTTGAAGACCAAACATAGACTTGAAAATTAGTCACACAACGCTACCAGCAGCACATCTGCATAGCGTGCTGAAGGGAGGAGGCAACAGAGACAGAAAATACGCCCTGGAAATATGTGAGGGTGTCCACAGCACAATACTCTGCTAAATGAAAACATTCCAGAAAATGATTACACTGTGCCATGTTCATAATAAGAATGGAATAAGCATGGGAGGCAAAGGGGGTAAATTAAAGTTTTTTTTTTCCTTCTTTTCCCTACTATCTTCTTTTCTGAGAAAATGCAAGACACAGCCCATCTTGGGGGAAGTCAAAATCACGATAATGAGCCATTATATAATACAAGTATGCATAATAAGTGCAGAGTATTGTTTCAAGCATTTGCATTATATTTAAGGAGTAGAGGCAATGGATTTAGAATAGTATGTGCTAGGGGAGCTCAAAAATAAAATTCAAAATATCCCCTCCCCCCAACACACACCACTATAACAATGGAGGTTTACATTGTATGAAGACTTCAGAGATGCATTAGAAATGCTTGTAGATTGTAAGGCAAAAAGGACCCTGTTAATTACTGTTATGTGGGATAAAGCCGAACTCATAGCATGTGAATAATTTTCTGGCTGGACACTTTCTTTCAAGAACATCTCACGCAGTGGGCCAGAAAAACTGCTCATCAGTGAATTGTGTCTCCGTTAGCTACACTCAGGAATGTTCTGAAGTTTTGAAACATATCACAATGTACTGAGTGTGTTTAATTAATCCTATGACAAGTTTATTTAATTGAGCTTCTTCCCCATCTCTCTTCTTTTCTCCCACGTGGAGTTTCCACATTTTTCTCCCTTCTCAGTTTGATTATGAGATTAAACATATGGTTATGTCTCCTTAAGAAGTTTGAGATGTCATTCATTTGTCATTTCTAATACCCACTGAGATGATTTGTCAACATTATGGAAAGCCTGTTCTTTTTTCTTGAAAAAATTAGCTTTACATTAATATTGTCAAAAAGTAACATATTTAAAATATGTTTATGGTGAGTGAGAGGAGTGAAACCATAATCATAATACTCTACCTGCTAGGCTTGCTTCATACAGAATACATCACAATAAATGTTTCATGGCTCTGTTAATTTCCGTGATGTTTATGGACAGCATCTGAATATTGACCTAAATAGGTTACCAGATTTAGCAAATGAAAATACAAGATGCCCAGTTAAATTTGAATTTCAGATTAACAAATAATATATTTTTTAGTATGCCCCAAATATTGCTTTGGGCATATTTATCCTAAGAAATGATTCACTGTTTATATGAAGTCCAAATCTAACCCGTGTTTTATCTGATAATACACAATGGAAGAGACTGTTCTCAATCACATCAAGCACATTTTTCCTCTGCAAGGCAAAGAAAATATCACAAGGAGAGGATTCATGGTAAGATTAAGCCAGTACTATGGCAGATTAATTGAGGCAAAGCTGAATTTTCTATGAAGTGACTTAACTCAGTATGGACAGTTTGTTATAATGAAAGTCTGTATGCAACATATCCCTAGTGTATATTGTTTGATTATAGAAATTCATTTCAGGGACACCTGGGTGGCTCAGTCAGTTAAGCCGCTGACTCTTGATTTCGGGTCAGGCCATGATCTCAGGGTGCTGAGATCGAACCCCGTGTCAGGCTCTGGGCTGGGTGTGGAGCCTGCTTCACATTCTATCTCCCTCTCCCTCTGCCCCTCCTCCTCTCTTTCCCTCTCTCTAAAAAGAGAAAAGGAAAAAAAAAGAAATTCATTTCATTCAACAAATATTTATTGTCTATTCTTTGCCAAGCACTGTAAAGACACCCCAAGGTATTTCTAAGAAAACAAAGAAAAAGAAATTTAAAATTGATATGCATGCATACTTCCCTGAACTGACAATGTGACAATGTTAGTACCTATCAGTTCATAAATAAACACATTGTCCTCCTTCCTTTTTCTTCATTATTGAGTTTGATTTGCACATACTACTTCCCACCTGTATGAAAATGGGTGATGTGATCAAGTGTTCTATTTATTCGTTGAATTTCTAGAACTCGGATAGACCCCACTTCATTATTAATTTAATTATAACCTGTCCTAGATATTTTTGATCTGCTTGTTGTACATGTATGTTTGCCTCACAAACACAAAATTTTCTTAATTATTTTGCTTTCCTTTAATAACTTGTGGTATCTGCTTTATTGAATGAAGAATGAGCCCTGAGAAAGATTTTAATTTGCTTGGAAATTTACTCAGAAACGTTCAAGGTAATTGAGGTCAGCTAATATTTACTTCAAATTATTCCTATAAGAATAATCATGTGGTCATGTAATCAAGTGATAATCAAGTAATAATAATAAGAATAAAAGTAATAAAGAATTAAATAATCATGAGTAATCAGGAATATTTTTCCTGGTGTTATGTGTCTTTAATTTTTGATTCAAATGGAACCACACACATTCCTTATAGTTGGAACAACGTGGAACCTAGCAAGTTGATGAAAAATTGCACTGCGTCTATTAAGAATGAGTTAATATATAATGATGATTCATATTGATTGTTTTTAATTGTAATGACCTCAGCAATGACTGAAATACCCAAAGGAAATAGGTTTTACCAACATGAAGCATTATGAACAACCACAATTACATTAATGCACTACAATTCAAGTAAGTGGTGTCAAAGCTCTTTGGCGCAGATGCCTTATCACATGCTCTATTTGGTGACTTCCCTATGAAATTGGCAAATGCACATGTATTTTTTTTTTCCATTTGGCACATATCACCATACATTCACTTATTTATTTTGCCATGCTTCTGATGAAATCTTGAATGTCCTTTAAAAAGTGGCTCATTTTTATGCTTTCTTGGAGACATTTCATTCTATTCATTATCCTTTTACCTAAGTAACTATTGAATGAGAGGATCAACAATAAACTAAGTGACTCTGCATTTCATAAATCATCAATTAATTTAAATTAGTTTTTGTGAGAGGAAACAAAGAAGCCACATATGTTGATTAAGTCTGAGTAAAATAGAGAGCAACCTGAAACGTGGGGAAGCATTTTTAGGGAAGGCTTTGACCCCAAACACAAACCCAAAGGAGATAAATCCTTTGCTGTGGTTTTAATAGTTTGGCGCCTAAGCAACATGATAAATGTGCTGATATTTACAGAGGTCCCAATTAGAGCCAAGAGATCTTAATGCACTCCTTGGCATCTCAGAGCACACATACTCTATACGAAGGACTTTTAGATTTATGGTGTGAAAGCAGTCTACCATATGGGACACAGTTTTTTCTTAACACTTTCCTGCAGCATTTGTGCTGATATGTTCTTTTGTTTTGATCAATCCTTTCTTAACTACTTGTAGACTACATATTTTTTCCCCAAAGTCTTTCAACTGTTTTCTTCTCGTTTTAATCTTCCAGTATCCATTTGAAATAGAAAAGGTATTATGCCCATTTCACTACTCATAACAGTTGTTCTTATGTATAACTAAACAACCTATGATATTTTCCCTTGTGGCACTGAGTGTAGCTACTTACTCTTAATTAGTTTCAAGAGAGAGTGGGTGGGGGACGTGGGGAAAATGTGTATGCTAATGTTTCTTTTATGTTCTTGGTGACATTTACTGTGTAGTAGTTTTTGCTAAGAAGAGTACTGCTTAAAAAAGAATAAAAGTTGACTCACATAACTAATAATTTTTGAGAATCACTAAGATGTGTGATAACCATTTCAGTTAAAAGACATTCTCAAACACAAAATGACTAAAAACTTAGAGACTATTTCTGAATTGAGTTTGCTTAGAATTTGATGTGGTAACCAGTCATAGTATTTGCCATATCACAGTAATCATAGTAATGCTGCTTAGAATATTTTAGGTGTTAAAAAGTCATAAATGGAGGAAAGTCAATTATTTTCATGATGTGTGCATTTTTAATATTTTTAAAAATTTTAACTGTTTTGAAAATGATTAAACATATTGAATTCAAGGTAATTTTGGTTAAAACTGTCCCTAATTTGTTGACCTCATGTGGACTGATTGGATCTCTTTTAAATTCAGATGGTCAGCATTCATTTAAATTTAACACGTCAACATGGTAGCTTGGAAAACTCTTTGATATGTGGGTTCACGAGGGCTCCTTGCATGATATTTTACGATTTCTTAAAGGTCTATTTAAAATGATGATTGCATTGGAAATTAGTTTTCCATATTTATTAAGTTGTAAGAGTCACCATGCCTTGAAAGTGAGTAAAATATAAAATCAAATTTATGGAAGTTACAGATATAACTCGTATCACATAAATATATTTGGTAATCATAAATTTTATTCTTTCAGTGGAATTACTATGTCGTCACATGATAATTCTATGTCCATATTCACTGTAACTCATTGTTTATTTACATGTCCTATCATGTTAATATTTATTTTTGTGATATAATTCAAAATCAGTATTTTAAAATGAGTATGTTGCTTGCAAAAATAGGCTTAAGGGAACTGATTATGCAGATATTTTAAAATATTTTTGTAGATGAAATATAGATTGTCAAATATTTTAATATGATAATAGCTATTTTAGGTCACATGTTTAACATATATTTAAAATGTTTTCTTAATTATAGAAAATATTCATGTTTCATAGAAGATATTGTTTGACATTTTTAAAAAGTAGAATAAGAATTTAGGAATATTGTCATGTAATTTATTTATTTTTATTTATTTTTAAATATTTTATTTATTTATTTGACAGAGAGAGAGAGGGAGGGCACACAAGCAGGGCAAGCAGCAACAGAGGGAGAGGGAGAAGCAGGGTCCCCGCCGAGCAGGGATCCCGATGTGGGGCTTGATCCCAGGACCCTGGGATCATGACATAAGCAGAAGGCAGATGCTTAACCAACTGAGCCACCCAGGCGCCCCTTGTCATGTAATTTAAATGCAGAATCCTTCTAGGTCTTAATTCTTTCCCTAAGCTTTTATACTTTCTTGTCCACACCCAAAACTGACAGCAATTTTTATCATTTTTGTAAATTATTCAATTGTTTTCATTGAAATATTTTTATAATTATATTTAATCAGTGTATATAAATGACCATGTATGGCTAAAATAACAGGAATAAATAAGCAGATTTAAGGAAAACGTAATTGACTTGGGAGCTAAAGTGAAATGAAGAGGGAAACAGTGTGCCACAAACTAGCTCAAGATGTCTTGTAGGGGGAACAGAGAGAAGTAAGCAAATTGATTACATAAAGTTCTATTAGGAGAGCTTCTATTGAATTGAAAAAAAAAAGGAGAAGAAAATGCAAATGTCATTTTCCAAGGATACATACTTAATATTTTGGATATTCCTTTTCAGCTGTAGATAGCTATACTTAGCTGGTATGTGTCAGTTTTATTCTGCCGGGAGGTAGGCTAAATAATGGATCCTATCTAAATATCAAGGCAATTAGATGCTGTTCAGGAATGCCAGTCTGCAACCTAGTCAAGTAGTTATTGACGTTGTAGTTGAGTAATAATATTCCCTAGAGTAAGGATACAATTGACAGATGGGGAACATATTTTCAGACTAGAATATTCCTTAGTGGCCCTCATATCTTCATCAGAGTCATTAAACTTAGATTTACAGGATCAAATTAAAAAAAAACCCTTTTACTTTATTATTACAATAATATATTGACATCATCATAAGATTATATCCAAAGCATATTATTATTAATATTATAAGGAATGGTTGACAATGATTTCAATATGTCTGAGCTAGTTAAATAAAATTCCTGTTAGAATAAATATTATAGAAAGTTGGAAATGTATAGAAAAACAAAAAACAAAACAAAATAAAAACAGTAACCTAGAGTCTCACCATCCAATTATAAAAATGATTACTATTTTGGTGTTTAGTCTTTTTTTTTTTTTTTAGGTTTTATTTATTTATTTGAGAGAGAGTGAGAGCATGAGTGGGGAGAAGCAGACTTCCCACTGAGCAGGGAGCCCGATGCGGGACTTGATCCCAGGACTCCAGGATTATGATCTGAGCTGAAGGCAGACGCTTAACCGACTGAGCCACCCAGGCGCCCTGGTGTCTAGTCTTTTAGTAATTTTCTGTGTCTTTGTGTGTTAACAACACACGATTAGCCCATGCAACAGTTTTGTTACATGACAAAACTGCCACAGCTTGGTTGTGGCACGAGAACATATCTCAATGTCGTATGGTGTTGAAAAGCCCAGGTTCTGGAATCTGACTGCCTGAAAGATGATGTTCTGATTTTGTCTCTTGCTAGTCCTGTGGCCTTGGCAAATCAAAGCTTCTAAGCCTCAGACTCCTCACTGCCACCATGAGAACAAGGGAATAATAGTAACATCTAGCTGATAGGTTTAAACTGGGGTAACCCCTGTGAAATACTTGGTTCAGGAAATACTAATTTTTTTCTATTTGCAGCTTAGTGCGCTATCACTTTTAGATGTTTAAGTTAAATGCACTGTTGTTTCACGGAAAATTCTTTTATAAGTTAGGGGGAAGATGGACATGTTGATGCACTTATTTTCAAAAGATGTGATCTTTAACTTTTGTTGTAGTCATTTACAAAGCCAATTAAATCATGAAAGGAGAAACTTCACAGTAAACAGAACACCAAGGTAACTACCAACCGAAATAAGAAAATAGTTTAAGAATAAAATTAAATGATAAATCCGCCATTTAAGTGGACTTACTTTCTGGTATGTTACATTTATTCTTTTTAAAGGAATATATGTTGGGAAAATGGAGAGTATATCTTGGGTATTTAGAATTTGAATTTCCAGAGTGTGATCAAGATTTTCAACTGGTTACTAAGCCTGTGTTGATAAAAAAATTTAACAGATTAATGGGGCATAAAACATTTTTTAAAGTTGCTGTTCCTGGTCTAACACAGTGGTTAATATTTTACCGACTTACGTGTTTTTCCTGTTCATGCTTATTGAGTCTCTTAAGTCCAATGATTCAAAGAAATTAATTAACTGAAAGAGTTTCTATTTGCAAGCATGTCACTCCTGGGAATTAATGTGTGTACAGTAAAATCCATGTCAGTTTTTATACCAACTAGTATTACTGGACAGGTTGAGTCATACAATATCCATTAATTTTTAAATGCCTCAATAACATATTATAGAACCAGGAAATTCAGTCTTTCTTAAAGATTACAGGCTAAAATCCTCTTGGGGATTTATAGATTGCATTTGTGAGTATCACAACAAATGATGGTTTCCAATTTCTCCTCCCTCTATAAGATAATAATTGGCATGTAATTTTCAAGGACATCTTTCCCTTTCCATCTTCATATCCTTGTGAATTTCTTCAGTCCTGTGGTTCCTTGGCTCTTTCAGGTGTCCCTTTTCTCAAGTGTTTTATGGAATATGGAAAATCTGGGAAGTGTCATTATAAAGTATGGGAAACTTTAATATTCTTAACTATCTTGATTCATGTTTGAGGGTCCAAACAATTAATATTCTTCTCCTGTTTACAAAATTTTTAGTTTGGAAGGTTTATGTGAGGTTACCATGATCAAAAGTTCAAAAATCCCTGAAGTTGTAATTGGCAAAGAAGAGATCTCAGTCAGTAATAAAGCAGTTGGGTGCCAGAATGCCTCTATCTTTGATTAATAATTGACTAAACTCTACGCCCCTTGAATGCTGAAATATTTTATTTTTCTTAGTATTCCAAATACACTGCCTGACCCATAATATTGGCTCGATAAATACATGTCGAATAAGTGAATGAGAAAATAAATTCATTTCCTAACCCGACTTTCCACTTGAATAAGGAATCCCCTTAATATCCTGACAAACCAGTATCCAAATTATATTTAGATTTAGTGTCTTCAATCTCATCTTTCCACAAATTGTTCATTCTGCCTCTGGGTACAGATCTTATTTCTTCATTGTTTCTGGGAGATATTGGGCAAATAATTTAAATGCTTCAAAAGTCAATCTTCATTATCTCTACATTTATTATATTGTGTAATGTTCTCTTCAGGACTATTATGAGAATTCAATTATTAAGCATGTAGGAAACATTTGAGTGTAGCATTAGGCTCCCAGTTTGTGCTCAGCATATTGTGATTCAAAGTCAAAGTCTTTCACTTAATCAGTTGCCTAAAACAAATGTTCCTGTGTGGACCCTGCCATTCTTGCAAAACTTATTTTTTTCCCCTGAATTTTTCATTGACTTTGTTGTTATTGAATGAAGAGATATACATTCTTATTACAACAGACAAGTCATTCTGAATCACACAATTTGGGAAATGAGTCATTTTCTTGCTGAAGAAATTTTTGGTACTATATTACTTCTTGTTCAAATAACTGATTTCTTTTCATGTCACTTTTCAGTTTGGATCATTCTCTCAGATCCATTTCTTTCTTGCTTCCTTCTTTTGTTTTTCTGGATTATAAATGTAAATTAAAAAAATGTTTTTCATTGTTTTCAGAAAACACTCATGGACACTGGGACCTGGCAGCCAAAGTTGCTTTCTTTTTAACTTCCTTTTCATATTTAGTAAAAAAATTTTCTTATACATAGATTTTTAGATTAAACATATTTTCTGGATATTAAATTCTTTTTTTTTCTGACATATAATAGTACTAATGAGAAGTCTGGTGCCAGTCTCATCCTCTTTTCTCTGAAGATTACTTTTGTTCCCATTGGAAAATGTATTATGATTATCTTTTTATGCTCAGAATTCTGAAATTTCACAACTGTCTTTGGGTTTGTACCTCTTTTCATTTTTCCTGTAATCTGTGAAGTTCTTCAATCTTTTCTTAGAGGTTTGTGTTACAGTATCTCTATGACAGTTTATACCTACCAATGGTCTCTCTTCTTTTTTCTGGTTCTACAAAGGTCTGGGACATTCTGGATATAACTGGCATCTAAATTTTCTAATACTTTCTATTTCTTAGTTTTTTAAACTTTATATTCTGGAAGATATCTTTGTCTTTCTCTTCCAGGCTACTAATCCAGGATTGCCTATTTTATTAATTATCCTTATTGATTCTGTTCAATTAATTTTGGCAACCATGATTTCAAGTTCCAAAACTTCTTTCTTGTTTGCTTATTGTTCTTTTTTAGGGCAGCGTGTTTTTATTTTAGGCATGAAACATCCTCCAAATCTCTCTCAGGTTACTAACATGGATTTTATCTGTCCATTTTCGATCTTTCTATTGAATTCATTTTTTTATTAACATGGATTTAAAAAAATATTTCTATTTTTTGCATCTCTCCATTTCTTCCGTGATCACTTGGTTTTCTCTGATGAGATTTTACAATTGGTGAATCTCAGTGTATCACTCATACTTATGAATTAGCTGCTAAACTGATGAATCTTTTTGCCAGCAGGTGTGCTTTGTAGTTTGTAAGTATGTTACCCTAAAAGCACCTTCCTGTGTGGGCAGAGGCCCAACTGTGAGCCAGTCCAGTTGCCAGGCAAGTCTCTCTTTATATTAAAACTGTTCTTTAGAGTAGGAAGACTGGCAATGATCATAGGGTAGAAGACTTTACTCTGGGGGAGAAGTACTTTGATTTATTTTGTTCTGGGTAGAACTGCTTCTCCTTTCCTATGCTCAATACCCAACTCCATTGAACACATCCAGAGCCACCTCTGTGTTTTCTGCTTCTTCTCTCAACCACAACTGCCACTTGGGGGGCCATCCAGGAGAATCATCTGCTCAGATTGAAGGTGAGATCCTTAGCTGGGGAAAGACTGTAGCTAGCTATTCGGCCCCTACTGAGGAAGGGGTGGTGGCTGAATGACTCAGCAGCTCTTTACATGGGCCTTTATTAAATTCTGTCAAGATTACCTGGAGGTATCTCTTGTTCTCTGTAGTTCATAGTTACAGATTTACAGCCATTTCATATTATTTTTTCACCACCGAGAACAGCTCCAGTCACCTGTAATTTTCACCCATGCCTATATTAAGATGTGATTTCTTTGATCTAGATTATACTTCTATTCAACTCTATTTCTCTACTGTTGTTAAATTTTTGTTGACATTTCTGTTCTGCTTAATGCTGACTTCTTTCCACTTTTAGCACTCTCATGGGTTTATTATTTTTTGTCAGAAGGTGAGAGAGCTCATTAATATCTCTTATATAGGTCAGCCTCCAAAAAACACAAAGGATAGAAAAAGATGGGGAGTGGATCTGGACAAACAAATGGGAAATATCCAGCAGGGCTCACCCTTTTGCATCCACTCTTATACTTTGCCCGGATGAAATATTATGTGCTCAACAGAGGGACCACCCAAATTCCCATCAGCTATGTTGATGGCAATTCAGTGATCTACCCACTTGAAACTTAAAACAGGAGGATCACCAGCCTGCCCATATAAGGCAGGAAAGTGAGGAAGAAGGGGAAATGAAAAATAAATAATTTACATAACATTTTACTGCTATGTTCCCATTTCTGATGCCAGATATGGGTCTAATTTGGTAATTATAGCCTCCTTTCTTTACTACTCAGTCCTTTTTTGTTTGTTGTTTGTTTTGTTTGTTTTACTCCTGCCAGCCACCGCAGTTGTATGGAATTCTTTACCGGGTGAGATGATCCTGCATGATCTGGGTCCATGTCGGTTCTGTCTTTATTGTGTTGCTGTAGTTTCCATTGACCAGGGCTCTTGGGAAATGAAGTATCAAGAAGCACCCAAGCAAATCTCCTGTGTTCCACACATAGACCTTTTTGTTCCAACCATGTAGCAGGAATTCAGTTGCACCTTGATGATTAGGTTTAATCACTTCAGCCAATATGTCACCTCTTTCCCTTTCTATGGGGTCAGTATTTTGAGAAGCCCTGAACGACCAAGAGGAAGTTGCAGCTTCCAACTAAATAGGCCATGACTGTATTTACTAGTTGAAGCATTTCTTTCTTAAAGAATACAAGTTCAGGGGCCCATGGGTGGCTCAGTCAGTTAATCATCTGACTCTGTATTTCAGTTCAGGTCATGAGATCAAGCCCCGTTTTGGGCTCTGCCCTGGGCGTGAAGCTTGCTTAAGATTCTCTCCCTCTCCCTCTCCTGCTGTGCCTGCCACCCTCCCTCCCTGCTCACTCACTCACTCTCTCTAGGAAAAAAAAAAAAGAATACAACTCCAAACCCATTTAACCTAAGGTTATAGGAACTGGAAGTAAAAATTTTTTCAGTGAGTAACTTTGATAATAGTAAAAAAGTTTATTCTTACCTCTGTATTTTAATTCCTTTTCCTGTATATTCTGATTATGGGAATGATGGCTCCATATAGGAAGTGCAGGTTTAAATCATATAACCTGTCCTGCAGGACAGAACTTCAACCTTGCAAGTTGTTGTTGTTTTCCATTTGGTGGATTAATTGAGTCCTTAGTTGGCCATGGCATTGTTACATTAAGGCAGTAGCTCTTAGGTTATTATGGGGACAAGCTAAGACCAGTGAGATTTGTGGCTATGAGTCCATTGTCCCATTTCCTTCACTTTAAAATGTATCTCTTTTTTGGACATGATATGCTTGTGGTTCCATGGTAGTGGACAAAATTAACAATGGAGATACTTTCAGGGGCAGAGTAGAGTAGAGAAAAGTGGAGTGGATCTGTAGAGGCAAATGGCAAATATTCTAGCACACAAGGAGACTTTGCTGGTTGGAATGAAGAAGAAGAGGGAGAAGAAAGAGGAGGAGGAGGGAGGGGGAGGGAGAGAAGAAATCCTGGACTAAGGGATTTTTTTTTATTTTTTTAAAAGATTTTATTCATTTATTTGAGAGACAGAGAGAGAGCACATGAGCAGGGAGGAGGGGCAGACTGCCCGCTGATGAGGGAGCCCAATGTGGGGCTTGATCGCAGGACCCCGTGATCATGACCTGAGCTGAAGGCAGACGCTTAATGATTGAGCCACCCAGGCGCCCCTAGAGGATATTTAGAAAAAATAATTCACCAGGAGGGAAATCCAGAGAGGTTACCATTAAGAGAAATTTTTTTCCTTCGGCTTTTTTCCCTTAAAAGTATCAGAGAAAAAAAGGACAATGTGGGTTTCACTTAAAAAGCAAATCTTTTTTTTATTATTATTATGTTATGTTAATCACCATACATTACATCAGTAGTTTTTGATGTAGTGTTCCATGATTCATTGTTTGCGTGCAACACCCAGTGCTCCACGCAGAACGTGCCCTCTTTAATACCCATCACCAGGCTAACCCATCCCTCCACCCCCCTCCCCTCTAGAACCCTCAGTTTGTTTCTCAGAGTCCATAGTCTCTCATGGTTTGTCTCCCCCTCCAATTTACCCCTTCATTCTTTTTTTAAAATTTTTTTATTGTTCTGTTAATCACCATGCATTACACCATTAGTTTTTTGATACCCCTTCATTCTTAATGGAGAAAAAAGTAATAATAAGTGAACTCTTCTGAACTTATAGAACATCATCATGGGAACTCATATCTACCATAAGAGCAATATGATCTTTGCTATCTAAGTTGCTCTGTTAGATTGTTGTGATCAAAGGAAGTAGTCCAAGAAGTTTTCCTCAACTAGTGAAAAAAATCTGTCATTCAGTCAACCGAGTACCTTCCATGTGCCATATATTGCTGCAGGTACCAGGTATACAGAAATGAAAAGCTTTTGCTCTCAAGAAGCTAATAGTTTAATAGGCAAACAGACATGCAAAGCGACATATAATACAAGTGATAATTACTGTGTGCAACTTGTGGTGTGACCAAAGGGAAAAAAATAGTTGTCTCAAAGTACTAGGATAAGAAGGGAGAAGTGTCAGGGTGAGTTCAGAGAAAGTTTCACAAAATATTTGACTCTTGGTGGGTAAAAGGGTAGAGGGAGAAAGAGATTATAGGCAGAGATGAAAGCAAGTACAATCATAGGGAGGTATGAAATATTTAGGCCACTAGTTTGGTATGGTCCCCAAAGATTAGGTGAGAAGGAAAGAGGTCAGAGATAAGGCTTGGGAAGAGACTGATGGAGAGAGGAGGCTGACGGAAATTATTTGTATTTTTCCTTTCATTATTATGTACAAATGATTGGTATCTGAACCTTCTTAGGCTCTATATTCATGAGAATAAGCCACAAAGTTACTATCTGTTAATGATTAGCATCCAAAATAACATGTACAATTACTTAGAGATTTGAGGCAGAGAAAATTTGGAACACTGTACAAGAGTTTGAATCTATTTCTTATTGATTTCTGCATCAAAGACCTGAATGGTATATTGGTGCGGCCATGAAATCATGAGAGCATTTCTAGTGTTAGAAATGTTTAATGTTATTGTTATTACAATTTACATATTTTTAATAATGTGCATCCAATAAAAATTATTGTAGTTTTGTTATTTTTAATATATATTTAACATTTAAACTAGAGTTGTAAGTGAATTTTAATTAAAATCCTACCGTAATTTTATTAACACCTAATTTTTATTTTTTAATTTTTAAATATTTTTTTAAAGATTTTATTTATTTATTTTGACAGAGAGACACACAGCGAGAGAGGGAACACAAGCAGGGGGGAGTGGGCAAGGGAAAATCAGGCCACCCGTGGAGCAGGGAGCCCGATGTCAGGCTTGATCTCAGGACTCTGGGATCATGACCTGAGCCTAAGGGAGATGCTTAATGACTGAGCCACCCAGGCGCCCTAAAACACCTAACTTTTAAAGAGAAAATGAGAAACATGTTTTTGTGTTTAGAAAATAATCTTGACTCTTAGTTAAAATTAAATGGTATTTGAAGTTCTTAGTGTTATATTTATTTCTGGCATACTTAACTTATTTATTATATAACTTAGGAATTTTAGTTTTAATTGATACATAATTAAGTCTAGTGATGCTTTCTGGCTTCTGTATATAAAATCATGTTATATGGGAAAGGTGAACACTTGACGATGTACATAAAGTGCTTTATTTATTAAGTTTAAAAAATTGCCCTAGATTACTTCAAAACTTCCATCCGTCCTTAGCTAACTTTTATCTCAAATATTTACAAGCGCTGATGCAAAAATAAAATGCGTCATTTTTGGAGGAGCATGTGAAGATTGCCCGTAGTGTTTCATGTTTTCATTATAAAAGAGAGTGAGCACTCTCTAGGGCCTGAAGCTGGGATATTTAGCCATGCTTACATTCTTAAAGCCAGCTCAAGAACAAACAGTTCAAGTACATACATGACATATTCCTAAACTTTTCTTGGAAAGATTGGAGAAATGTTTTTAGCTACTGACATATTATTTAGTTTTTATTTTTTTCTAGTGCCACTGGTAGCAAAAGATACTTATGTAACTGTTTTCTTTTTTTTGCCTGTTTTGATTTCTTATGTGGAAATATATTCTGTACAGACAGGGCAGGCTTTAATCTATAAAAGAAAGAAACAGACATTACCCTGTCTGCGGATTCAGTTTTCAATTCTCTATCGGACACTCTGGTGCCTGAACAGATAGAGCTCAGTAATATTTTAATATATAACATTTGTGTGCATATTTATACACAGACACATCTCTCTCCTTCTCTCTCTCTCTCTCTCGCTCTCAAAGATTTGCATACATGGTTAATTAATTTCACTTTCAATAGCTGCTCATAAACAAAGAAGGAGGAAAAAGCTTAACTATGAAATTGAAAGCATAAGGAATAATTCTCAAGAAACAGAATGATGTTTTTCTAACCAGTTGTCCAAACAGCACCTTCGGAATTTGTATAGATAATCTATATATGCAATTTCTGTGTTCTCTTTCCCCCTAATGTCTGTTAATTGTTTTCTTTAGTGAAACTGGTGTGACATTAGCTCATTTTTATGAGACTCTCTTCTCTTCAAACATTCCTTTTCACTGTATACCATGTGTGTGCCACCCAATCTGGAAGCCTTTCTGGCACAAGTTGAGATATTTATTTTATTTTATTTCTTTTCTTTTCTTTTCTTTTCTTTTAGATTTTATTTATTTATTTGACAGAGACAGAGACAGGGAGAGCAGGAACACAAGCAGGGGGAGTGGGAGAGGGAGAAGCAAGCTTCCGGCTGAGCAGGGAGCCTGATGTGGGACTCGATCCCAGGACTCTGGGATCATGACCTGAACCGAAGGCAGCTGCCTAACGACTGAACCGCCCAGGCGCCCCTTGAGATATTTATTTTAAAAAGAAAAAAGTGGGGCGCCTGGGTGGTGCAGGTGGTTAAGTGCCTGACTCTTGGTTTCAGCTCAGGTCATGATCTAAGGGCCTTGGCATCAAGCCCCGTGCCAGGCTCTGCACTCAGAGCAAAGTCTGCTGGAGATTCTCTGTCCCTCTCCCGCTGCCCTTCCCCTTGCTCTCTTCCCTCTCTCTCAAATATATAAATAAATCTTAAAAAAAAAGAAAAAAGAAAAGTAGAAAGAAGGCTTTATAGAAGATATTTGCCTATAATTTGTATCTTGGGAAAAAGCATTATGTAAATATTTAACATATCATCATCTAACATATAATGACATAGTATAAATGTTAGCAGAGCATTAATCTTCTAATGATAAGTTTTTCTATGAACACTTAAATATCCCATTAATATGCAAATTAGGTACCCCTGAAATTTACGCTAATGAATAAATGAAATTCATGGATTGTGTTCTATTTCTGGTTAAAATTTCAGGTCTCTAAAAAAAATTTCAGGCCTTTGATCTACTTCTTTCTTAAGTAGAAATTATTGTGAAATATGTCAGCTTAATGAAAGCACAAATAATCAACATTAATTAAATAAGTATATGCATTATCTGATAAGTTTTCAAAAATATATGTGCGAGAGTTAGAGTTAAATCAAATTAGGCCATTTTTGTTGAAAATGCTTTAGATATTCTGGGTACTACAATAATGTCAAGTTAATACGTTTCCATATCTTTAATAGTACTGTAATGTAATAATAAGAGTAAACAGAGTTGCAGTAATAATTTAGTGTAATAATAGCAATGATTGGTGAAGAAAAGAGACTTAAGAAATGACGTTCCAGTGTTCCCACTGGGACCCTTGGAACCACTGATGTTCAGGTCTGTCCATTTATTGTCAGTGTGGAATTTGTGAATTCAATTTCAGTTTCATAGACACTTGGAACAGAGAGATTAAAGCAGACAGGTGAGTGAGTGAGTGTGTGGATTATATCATCTCTTTGTGTACGCTCTACTCTAGAGTAAGATAACATGGTCAAAGGAAAACTACTCTTCCCACTCCAGTGTTGCTGCCTTCTAAAGTAGCAGGAGGACTGGCGGCCATGAGAAGAGGATCTGGAAGTGTTCCAGGGACTTCTGGGACATTAAGCCTTGGTGTCCTCACCTCCCAAGAGGGAAGCGAGGACTTTGAGTGACATCTGGCTGTCCTTTGACAAACTTATGTAATAAAATACTTTTATTCTCTTTCAAGCAAAAATTTTTAATTAAGTTTACATCAATTATTTATTGTCTGTGCAAACCCCACAACTTGGGGCTGCAAGTTTGGCTCTGCGAACTGTATGATATCATATCACAGCACATTGAATGTTCATCCCCATCTAGTCTCTACACCTAAGAAGTTTTTCCTCTCGGGGGAGTCAAAGGAATATGCATTCCCCTGCCATAGCACCTGGGATGAACCTTTACTTTTTCTTTTTTCATTTTTTTATTATTATGTTATGTTAATAACCGTACATTACATCATTAGTTTTTGATGTAGTGATCCATGATTCATTGTTTGCATATAATACCCAGTGCTCCATGCAGTACGTGCCCTCTTTAATACCCACCACCAGGCTAACCCATCCCCTCACCCCCCTCCCCTCCAGAACCCTCAGTTTGTTTCTCAGAGTCCATAGTCTCTCATGGTTTGTCTCCCACTCCGATTTCCCCCCCTTCATTCTTCCCCTCCTGCTATCTTCTTCTTCTTTTTTTTCTTTTAACATATAATGTATTATTCAGAAGTACAGATCTGTGATTCAACAGTCTTGCACAATTCACAGCACTCACCATAGCACATACCCTCCCAATGTCTATCACCCAGCCGCCCCATCCCTCCCACCCCACACCACTCCAGCAACCCTCAGTTTGTTTCCTGAGATTAAGAATTCCTCATATCAGTGAGGTATTATGATACATGTCTTTCTCTGATTGACTTATTTCGCTCAGCAATACCCTCCAGTTCCATCCACATCGTTGCAAATGGCAAGATTTCATTCCTTTTGATGACTGCATAATATTCCATTGTATATATATACCACATCTTCTTTATCCATTCATCTGTTGATGGACATCTTGGCTCTTTCCACAGTTTGGCTATTGTAGACATTGCTGCTATAAACATTGGGGTGCAGGTGCCCCTTTGGATCCCTACATTTGTATCTTTGGGGTAAATACCCATTGGTGCAATTGCTGGATCATATGGTAGCTCTATTTTCAACTTTTTGAGGAACCTCATACTGTTTTCCAGAGTGGCTGCACCAGCTTGCATTCCCACCAACAGTGTAGGAGGGTTCCCTTTTCTCTGCATTGTTCCATGCTTATGGATTGGAAGAACAAATATTGTGAGGATGTCAATGCTACCTAGAGCAATCTACACATTCAGTGCAATCACTATCAAAATACCATCAACTTTTTTCAAAGAAATGGAACAAATAATCCTAAAATTTGTATGGAACCAGAAAAGACCCCGAATAGCCAGAGGAATGTTGAAAAAGAAAAGCAAAGCTGGCAGGATCACAATTCCGGACTTCAAGCTTTATTACAAAGCTGTCATCATCAGGGCAGTATGGTACTGGCACAAAAACAGACACATAGATCAATGGAACAGAACAAGGAGCCCAGAAATGGACCCTCAACTCTATGGTCAACTAATCTTTGACAAAGCAGGAAAGAATGTCCAATGGAAAAAAGATAGTCTCTTCAACAAATGGTGTTGGGATAATTGGACAGCCACATGCAGAAGGATGAAACTGGACCATTTCCTTACACCACACACAAAAATAGACTCAAAACGGTTGAAAGACCTAAACGTGAGACAGGAGTCCATCAAAATCCTAAAGGAGAACACAGGCAGCAACCTCTTCGACCTCAGCCTCAGCAGCTTCTTCCTAGAAACATCGCCAAAGGCAAGGGAAGCAAGAGCAAAAATGAACTATTGGGATTTCATCAAGATAAAAAGCTTTTGCAGAGCAAAAGAAACAGTCAGCAAAACCAAAAGACAGAATGGGAGAAGATATTTGCAAATGACATATCAGATAAAGGGCTAGTATCCAAAATCTATAAATAACTTATTAAACTCAACACCCAAAGAACAAATGATCCAATCAAGAAATGGGCAGAAGACATGAACAGACATTTTTCCAAAGAAGACATCTAAATGGCCAACAGACACGTGAAAAAGTGCTCAACATCGCTCGGCATCAGGGAAATCCAAATCAAAACCTCAATGAGATACCACTTCCCACCAGTCAGAACGGCTAAAATTAACAAGTCAGGAAATGACAGATGTTGGTGGGGAACCTTTACTTTTTCTGATATGTCCTGGAGCCTAGCTCCCTCAGAGACTACTGGAGCGTTTATTTTAAAGGGCCAACTTTTAGAGAAATTACAGAAATTAAACAGAAGTGAAAAGTCAGCGTTGTCACCAAAGTGCAATTTGATAATCGTGTGTGTTGTTTTCATACATTTTACATATTATCCCAATATAATTTCATTAAGAGATGGTTGGAGCCATTTTCCCTTACAGTTTCTGTAGCAATCAGTCTAAATTTGGAAGAATAATATTCTTTATATGAAACTATACCAAAAATCTTTAGCTATAGTGTTGGCAAATAAAAACATTTTTAACATTTTCAATTTTTGGTAATGAATAAGTAACTTGTATAAACACTATTTTATATGTCTAATTATGACTTTAAATGTATAAATAATTAGAAAAATAATTAGAAAAATAATAAGGACTAAAATATATAGAACTTATGTACTGTTTTTTTTTTTGAGGTGATTTTACATATTACTGATTTATTTAACCCTCACAATGACCATATGAGGTAGGCACAAGTGTTATCTATAATTTTCCATGAATAGTTGAGGCATAGAAAGATTATGTAAATTTCCCAAATCATACAACTAATGAGGTGTGGAGCTGTGGTGTCAACCCATGTTCTCTGCACCAATAATATTCATGGCGCTATGATGTCTCACTACAGACCGAAGATTAACATAAAATGGAAAATTCAATGCCAGTGCCTGGTAAAATGAACAAGCAAAAAATGAAAAAAATGAAATAAAAAAACTCTAATACTGGTTTTGTCTAAGTCTGGCCTTTATATAATTTAATAGTGATATAAAATAAAAGTACACATCCTAGATCTATTTTGATACTCTAAATATGCAGGCAACGTTAGTCACGCATCACTAAATATACAGACAAATGCAGAAAGCAAAACACACTGTGAAATAGAAAGAACTTGATATTTGAAAAAAGTGGCTGATAATTTTTGTAAAAGGTGGAAGTAAATGATGTGTTTTTTATTTATTGGTTAATTAATGACTAACCCTAAGTCCTAATTGTGTGCCGGTGTAGTTAGTTGAGTGCATTCATTTTTAACTTTAAAAGTTGCTCAAACACAGCTTCAGGTGTTCAGAATTTCTTTGTCTACTGCCGGTCATTCTTTCAAACTCAACTCCAGTCATCAGTGAAAACTTGATTCACATTTTCTGAGAGAAGAATAAATGCTTTCTTCAAAAGTCTAAAATAAGTTGGTACTCTTTCATAATTCAAGTTTAATTTTAGTCGTGAATGCAACTTGACATTTTCAAAAGTAGGCCACATTGTAAATTAAAATCTAAAATCCAACAAATTTTAAAGTCATAAGTTTGTGGTGTTTTATTTGTATGGAATCCACACCAGGCTGGTTCTACAACTTAGGAACATAGCCCCAGCTCTGTGCTCCTTTCTAAAGAAGAAATTTCTCCTTCGTTTTTGCAGGGATAAACAGTTTATGACATAAGTTCCCAGATGACATGCATGTAGGTATAAGAGAGGTACCAATTTGGAGAGAAATATAGCATTGAGGCTTTACTTGCTGTTTCAAAATCGTTTTTCATCTTGTAGACAAAAACTATTTAAAATTATTTCATGAAATATTATGTATACAAGAGAATAAATATGTACCTGAACAATATGACGAAGAAAATAAATACCTATATACTCAATCTTTAACTTAAAAAAATAGGTCATTATCAGAACCTTTGAAACCCTCCATGCTCGTCTACCTCAAATCCCTCTCCTGCTTTTGCAAATGGCAGTTTAATTAGTAGAGAACACCATCTATGTTTAATGATAACTATTCCCCAGCTCTGTGTGCGGATTTTCCCACAAATTACTGTTTTGTGTTTTCTGTGTGTTGTCAACTTTATGTAGATCAAATATCCATTAAATTCTATGATTGGCTGCTTTGGTTCAACATTTATGGTTTAAAAATTTAATCGTGTTTTTGCCAACAGATGAACTTCATTAATTTTCCCTGGTAAGGTAATATTTTGCTGTATGACTATGCTGCAATTGATTCATCCTATCTTTTGCTGAAAGACAGTATAATATTTCTAGTTACTGTATTTCATAAAATAAAATATATGGCAAATTTTCTTATATTTGCCTTTGAGGACAAATGTACAAGAATTTCTTTAAGATATGTCCTTGGGCCTGGGAATGAAAGTGCTTCATTGTGGCATATAATCAACTCAATTTAGTAAGGGCAATATTTTTCAAATGGTTTTAGTACTTCTTACTTCCTCAGCCATTGATAAGAGTTCTTGTTCCTCCCTATTCTTGTCAAAACTTAGTATTATAAAGACCAATTTTTGTAAAATTGTAACTGGCACAAAGTTTCTCTTTGAGATTTCAATTTCATTTTGATTAGTAGTGAGGTTAAGCATTTTTAAATGTCGTTACTGGAAAGAATTAATCCTCCTTTTCCCAGCAAGGGTTTCCCATTAAACTTTGATACAGTGGTTGAAGATTCACTCCCATGTATCCGGTTAGTTCTCTGGACCTCTTACCAACACGGAAGTCCCAGGGTACAAGGTGAAAAGTTTAGGGCAAGGCACTATCAGGTTGATTTTGCACAAAACTGATGAGTCAACACCATCCTGACTATTGTGACCCTGGGAACAAAGGAAGTTGAGGCCAAAGGGATCTGAAGTTTTTCAGAAGGGGTGTCTGACTCAATGACATCTTTTGTGTGTGCTGGAGGAACAGATCTGGGAATAGTGTCTCAACTGGGTCACATTTGAGGTCACTTAAAGATTCCCCAATATGTCCCTCTTGCCACTGCACAGTATTGCCAGGCACTGGATTTCACTCCAATTGCTCTTGCATTGACATTAATACCTCTTCTGCATTGGAAATGCAAATCTGTAGCCAGTACCTGCTCCAAACCTTATGCCTCTTGTACCTCCTCTACTCACTAAATGCAAACTCAACACAGAATGTCCTTCATCTTTCTACTCTGAATTAAAGTCTCGTTGGACACAGTTGATTTCGGGAGACCAATTTATGTTCTAGAGGCATGATAGCTGGGAACTTGAATTCTTTGTTGGGGAGTTGGGACACCAACTAGAAAAGTTATCCAAAAATGATGTGCAAACCCGGGTGTAAAAAAGTGCCCACCAGAGGCTTCCAGGAAGATTTTTTACTCCTATTATGGAGCCACCGAAAGCTTCTGCCTTTTCTACTAGACATGAATGGGGAAGTGTGTGGTCTCCATGGCTGCTAGTGGCCAGCCTGCAAGCATGACAGGATTAATCTTAGGAGGAAACAGGCAGTGTAGGCAGCAAAGTGGGGGATGGATATGATGACCTATCCCCTGGATCAAACAAGTTTGAGGTCCACATTGTCCCTGGACTCCAGTTTTGTGAGCTGAGAATATTTTCTCACTCTTTACACCAATTTGAGGTGATGAAAGAATCCTAAATCATATAGCTATTTTTATTTATTTTTATATGAAAATATTTATATTTATTCTATTTATTTTTATATGGAAGATCACCTCATGCTTCAATATAAAATTATTGGAGAGAAAACTTTCCTCTTAATTTAGCATGTAATTTCCAAAGATCTCAAATGTCTATCAGTTATTTATTTATTTTCATCAAAGAACATTAGGATAGTAGTTGTAATATTTATAATTACGATAGTAATAAAAACATACCATCAACTTGCTTGATCTTTTTTAGAGTTCATTCATGAGATTAACTCACTGTAAGTCCTCCACAGCTGTTGGATGTGGGAAGTTGATATTGTACTTTACTCACCTTAGACCTGAGGAAGTTGTAGCTCAGAAAAATTAATTAACTTTCCCCAGCTAATGAGTTTAATAAGGGAATAAATTACATTGAGAACCTAGGGCTTCTCAGATCTAGTCAAGCAAGTAATTTGTTAGAAAACATTTATATGATCCATACATATGCCACATAAACTAATAAATTACATATTCACTAACAAAATACACTTAGGCTATTTAATTGTATCTACAAAAGAAAGGAAGTGCCTGTTTTGGGGACAAATATCTCTCATGAGTCCATTTCCATGCTGTGTCATGTCATGGGCTATATACAATGTCTGGAGCAAGACTGAAATGGGAAAATGAGTTAGAATGATTCTGAGCCCTTATCTAGATCCTTTACTCATATGTTATATAGGCCAATAAATGTCATTCATTTTAATAAATATTTAATTTCTTGTAATTTCTAGGTTCAAACTGCTCTTTCTCTTGGTACCATTAAGAGAGACTTAACAACATATTTTTTAAAATTATGAAACATTTTCAGGGTGCCTGGGTGGCTCAGTTGGTTAAGTGTCTTGTTTCTGCTCAGGTCATGATCTCAGGGCCATGGGACTGAGACCCATATTGGGCTCCATGCTCAGTGGGGAGTCTGCTTAAGATTCTCCCTCTCCCTTTCCCTCTGCCCCTCCCCACCACTTGTGCACTTTTCTCTCTCTCTGTAAAATAAATAAATAAAATCTTTAATTAAAAAAATAAAATTATGAAACATTTTTGAGTAAAACTACCAACATGACTTCTGATACTTCCTCATACAAAAAGGCTTTTTCATCAATTATTTCAATCAACCAATGAACAAATACACATTTGTTGTACGCCATGTGTCAGCCAATTTCTGGAGATTCTAGTGAATAAGACTGCTAAGGTTCTTGCCCCCTTATTAAACCTATATTCCTTTTAGGGATGCAAACATCTAATGATATAATTACAATACAATCTCTTAAGAATTGTGTTGGGTGAAATGAGAACACACACACTGAGCCTAGACTGGCTGGAAGGAAGAGGGGATAGGAGCAGCCATTAAGGGGGCTCTGGGAGCAGGAAGTTTTCCAAGCAGCAGGGATAAGGTCCTGAAGAACAGAGAACCAATGCATGTTTAAAAATCTGAAGGAATTGAAGAGCAAGCCCCACAGTGCAATGGTGGAGACTGAGAGCTTTAGATTTAGACTCTCTTGAGTTCAAATCAGAACTTCATTATTTTCTAACTGATATGACATTATGTGACTTGGGAGAGGTTACTTCATTTTTCAAATGCTCAGCTTTCAAAAAGAAAAGGAAACTAGTCCTACCTTGAACAACTTTAGGGAGGATTAAAGGTAATTTGTTCTAGAAACATCAAGAAAGTATTTGGTACCTAACATGTTCTTGATGGGTGCTCTTAAGTTCTCTGTGGCTGGGCTGTAGAGAGTGGGGGGGGGTTGTCTCTGAGGGAGTGGCTGGAGGACTGGGCCTTTGACGGCCTCCTAGGCCATGTTTGAAATTTGAACTTTGTCCTAAGAGCAGTGGGGAGAATCTGAAGGTTACAGCACAGATTTGCATTTTGGAAAAATTTAATATTGGGATGTAGTCATGAGGTACTATAAACATGAAAATATTTTATTTTGTAAGTTATTATGAAGATAAGACTGAATGAAAACAAATATGTGAACAAGGCAGGAACAACAATTCTCCTCAGAAATGTACACTTTACATATTTTTTTCTTGTACATAGAAAAATCCTGGTAGTCAAACAGGATCCTTAGGGATCCACATATATATGGAGAATGTCTTTGGACAACCAAACCATTACATAACTTGTTCATGATTTTTTAAAAAAAGGTATGGGCATACCAGTTGTTGACATATCCACATGTGTAGAAAAATAAAAATCACATGCCTAGGAAATGGTCAGAAATTCTGCTTACAATCAAATTCAGTATTGAAACATTTGTGATTTTTATGTAAATTATCTGTTATTTATTATATTCTGTGATTGCAGTCAATAAATGTTTATTGAACCAATGTTAATGTACACACCATTTTGTTTTTATACTAGAAATCATTTTATTATGTACATTTTCCTTTTATACTTTTACACATTAATTATTAAATCTTATTGATTCTGTTCACGTAATGTCTTACCACATAATATAAAATTGCATGTTTTCTGTTAGATTATTTGTTCATTTTTATTTCATTGTGTAAGATATGCCCTCCAATAAATGTTGTTGACATTGCATTTCTTATGTGCCTGCATCATATTTCTCTTGATTAAAATTAGTACACCCCTCTTTACGACATATAACTGCCAATATTTTTCAAAAAGTATGGTCAGAGGACCAATTATGTAGGAAAAAAATCTAAGGAGGCAGGGAGTTCTTACTACAAAAGCAGATTCCTGAGCCCTATTCCACATTTAAGGAATCAAAATGTTCTGGATATGGGTTCCTGGAAATTTCATTAAAAAATTGTTTGAGTGATTGTGATGTGAATTCAAGTTAGAAATCCACTTCAGAATGAGTATGCACCTCTTTTCTGTTGAAGTGAATAGAAGTGGACCATTTCAATGCCACCATTTCTATAGGTATTATTTGACCCATAAAACAATATCCATGATAGAATATCTTGATTTCTCCTAAGTTAATCAGAAAAAATCTCACAAAGCATTGATGGATAAGCAGGTGCTATTGTCTGACTGTGTTTTCCAAAAATTCGTATGTTGAAATCGTAATGCCCGATATGATGGTATTAGGAAGTGGGGCCTTTGGGAGGTGATTAGGTCATGATCTTAAGCTTCTTTAATTGTAGTACAATGCTGAAGGCAAGGAAAATCCTAGCAGAGTGTTGTTCCACGCATGGCCCTGGCACACAGCACCACATCTGGAGATGAGCTCCCAATGGCATGGAGTCTGGAAACATGGGGCCAATGACCTGCCAGAAAAAGATTCTTATGGAATCATGAAAGCTGTTTTATGTACTTGAAAGGCTCATTTTGTAGAAGAAGGATCACTAAGTACTTTTGTTTTTTTCCCTGTTTGTTTCTGGAGAGCACAAATAGAATCAATTGAGTTTAATTCAACAAGCCCTAACTAATTCTCATATTCCAGGCATCGGGCTTGGAGTTTGGGGCTAAAGGCACAAACACTCACAGATCTCAGAGTTTAGTTGAGAAGCAAACATGAAATTCCTTGTCAACTTCTTTTAAAAGTCCCAAGATGAATTTCCAAATTGCTTTCCTAAAGTACTACATCAAATTTCTCTCCCGCTAGAATTATATGACAGAGCTCTTTCAACACAGCTTTATAAAAACGTTGTGCATTGATTTTTTCCCCTAGTTTTACATGAAAATGGTGTATCATTGTTTTTTAATTTTCATTGTTGTTACTAGTATGATGAAATATTTTTTCTTTTTTTTTTTTTTAAGATTTCATTTATTTATTTGACAGAGAGAGAGACACAGCAAGAGAGGGAACACAAGCAGGGGGAGTGGGAGAGGGAGAATCAGGTTTCCCGCCGAACAGGGAGCCCGATGCAGGGCTCCAATCCCAGGACCCTCGGATCATGACGTGAGCCAAAGGCAGACGCTAAACGACTGAGCCACCCAGGCACCCCAGTATGATGAAATATTTTCAAATATTTTCAAATAATAATCTGTTATGTGAATTGGTTGATTTTTTATTATGTAAGGATGATTTCAGTTGTTGTTTTGTTTTGTGTGCTTTAAATAACCAGTTCCCTCAGTGATGCTTATTGAAAATCCTTCCTTAAAAAAAAAAAAAAAAAGAAAGGAAGAAAGAAAAAGAAAATCCTTCCTTTCTTCAGTGATTTCCAATACTGCTCTTATTCTGAATAAAATTCACATATGTAACAAAGTTAGTTTCTGAATTATCTATTTGGTTTCATTGGTTTATGCTAATTGAGTTATGCTGATTTTACTATTTAGTTGGATAATTATTAGGTTTTTTTATGTTCCCTTGTTTGTTATTTCTTCTAGATAATTCAGAAAGAGCTTATTAATATATTTTTGTTTGAATTATATTGATTATAAACTAATTTTAGAAAAACATCTATATTTACAGTAGTATTTGTATCCAAATATATGGCCAGTATTATATCCAATTATATGGCTACTTTTAAAGTGGCCTTTTATTAATTAATCCCAGATTTTTTTTTTCTTTTTGTAAATGAGTCACATCTAAATACTATTTTGCGATTTTTGTTTATTGTTATGAGTAAATCTGTTTGGCACTGTTGCTTTTTTTTTTTAAGATTTATTTATTTATTTTGAAAGAGTGAGAATGAGAGAGAGAGAGAGCACATGAGAAGGGGGGGAGGGCCAGAGGGAGAAGCAGGTTCCTCGCTGAGCAGGGAGCCTGATGCGGGACTCGATCCCAGGACTCCAGGATCATGACCTGAGCCGAAGGCAGTCGCTTAACCGACTGAGCCACCCAGGCGCCCTTGGCACTGTATTTTTAAGGAGCTGTGGGAAATGACATGGAGCACAATGCTTCTGCTACATTCTACCAGCAAGAACTAGATATTTGGGCTGGCCTAAATGCAAGGAAGTCTGGGAAATGTAGTTCTTGGCTGAGCAGCTGTTAGCTCTAAGAACTCTCCACTTCAGCAAGGGAGCAAAAGCCTGTGGTCAGCTAGATGTCTCTCCTACATGAGTATTGTTCTTTGTATTTGCATATTTATATGTATCTAGATATTTTAGTGAATTACTTTATTATTTCTAATAATTTTCAAAGAATTGTCACAAGTTTTATTATACACATTTATTGCATACAATTACATTATCATCAAAAGTATGTAATTTAGTCTTTTTTCCCCTCAATAGTTATGTTTCATTTGTCTGATCTGTTAAAATAATAATAATTATTGCATTTTTGGATTTTACTGCAAATGTCTCTAGTAGTTAGCAGCTGATCTGATTGGAGATGTGTATTCTTTACCAAACTGAGTCACACATATTTTCCAATACACCTGTTTATGTACATGTAAATGTATTGTGAGTTTAAACGGTAGAAAAATAGAATTTTAAATGTGTTTTAAAGGTTATTGGTGTACTTTTTAAAAATTTTATAAATTAACTTGATCAAGTTTATTAATAGATTTCCTAATATCAACTCACTCATTTTTGATATGAATACTATTTTATTTTGATATCTAATATTGCCTTTTAAACATTTTTGAATCAAAATATCTTGTATTTTGTTTCATCCACTCTCCTCCAAACAACATTAGCACATGTTAAATTATTGGACTTATTTGTATTTAGGGTTGGAAAACAGCTCTCTGTCAGGAAGATGGGAATATACTGCTAAAATAATAATCACACAGTGAATGCAGAATTCAGACAATTATTCAAATTGTCACTTTCTTTTATGCATCTGCATATAGGTCTGGATAATTGGTAAATATTTGACCCATTTAGCTTATGAGTTGCATGTTTCCTTCAGCAGTTCAATATTTTATGTTTGAGAAAAGATGGGATATTGAGGTACTATTTAGAAAGTTGAAGACATAAATTAATTATTAAAATTATATCTTTTAGATGATGAGGATTCTCAATAAGTACATTTTGCTGTCCATTGAATTGAATAAATGTGCTAACTTGGCATCTAAACAATTGTTAATTTTAGTGTAAGCTACATAGTTGTTAGTATGATTGGTGCTGCTATGGACTGGATTGTGTCCCCTAAAAAATTTACCTCATAAAGCCAATGTGACCATATTTGTAGATGTAGCCTAGAAGGAGGCAATTAAGGTAAATGAAGTCATAAGGATGGGGCCTTGATGGGATAATATTGGTATTTTTTTTTAAGATTTCATTTGTTTGTTTGAGAGTGAGAGGGAGCACAAGCAAGGGGAAGGGCAGAGGGAGAAGTAGACTCCTTGCTCAACAGGGAGCTGGACCCAGGGCTCAATCCCAAGATTCTGGGATTTCTGGGATCATGACCTGAGCTGAAGGCAGACACTAAACCAACTGAGCCATCCAGGCACCCCAGGATTGTTCCTATAAGAAACAACACCAGAGGGGTGCCTGGGTGGCTCAGTCGTTAAGCATCTACCTTTGGCTCAGGTCATGGTCCCAGGGTCCTGGGATAAAGCCCCGCATTGGGCTCCCTGCTCGGTGGGAAGCCTGTTTCTCCCTCTTCCACTCTCGCTGCTTGTGTTCCCTCTCTCATTGTGTCTCTCAGTCAAATAAATAAAAAAAATCTTAAGAAAAAAAAAGAAACAACACTAGAGCACTCTCTTTCTCTCTGTGCATGAAAATGGAAGGGGCCAAGTAAGCACAAAATGAGAACTCAAAGTCCTCACCAGCCATCAACTCTGCCACCATTTTGATCTAGAACTTCTAGAACTTCTAGAAACCAAAGTCCTCACCAGCCATCAACTCTGCAGCCATTTTGATCTAGAACTTCCAGCCACCAGGACTGTGAAAAATTAATTCCTATTGTTTAAGTGACCCATTCTGTGGTACTTGATTATGTTATCCTGACAGGCTAATACAGGTACTATCAAAGAATGAAATACTGTATTTTCTCTAAACAGAAATATTACAAACAGAATCATCTCCAAGTTCTTGATTCACAGTAGAACATTATTTGTCCAATTTCTGTAAACCAGATAACATATTTTCTTGCAAGCTACAGTATATTTTAAAAAGAGAGAAAATATGTGCAAGTATTTTCAGTTTCCTATTATGCTATGTTGCTGTAATGTGTAACAGCACGTTACATCCTTCTGTTTATATAATCACATACATTTGTTGGTAATGATGATACTTCGGAAATGTTGACATTCACTGATGGAGGACACATGTTCCAGAGATGAGGAAAGTTCAGACTGAAATTACTTAAATAAGCATTAAAATTAGTACATGATAAAATTTCCAAAGAGGTTAATAAAATAAGGAAGTTAATGTGTTGATTGATAAGGAGGAAAATTAAGTTGAGCCATCTGGCCATTCATGATAAAATATGATTTAGTAAAAATATTTAGTAAAGAGTTTATACCTGTTTGATAATAGTTATGATTGCATTTTTTAAATATTTTATTTATTTATTTGAGAGAGAGCACACACGCATGCATGAGTGGGGGGAGGGGCAAAAGGAGAGGAGTGAGAAAATCTCAAGCAGACTCCCTGTTGAGTGCAGAGCCCTACACAGGGCTTGGTCTAAGGATCCTGAGACCATGACCTGAGCCAAAATCAAGAGTTGGCTACTCAGTTGACTGAGCCCCCCGGCGCCTCAGTGATTGCATCTTTTGAAATAGGTAGGAAATGCATACATATTTACTTTATAATTCTTTATTATATGACCCTTGGAGTTGGGTGTTCTTATCTTTGATCCTCAGGTTTACCAAGCAGTGTGAGTCAATAACATAAATAAAGCTTTTATTTTACATTGTGTAGATTTTACTTTGCATAAAATTTCAGATGGGCACACCTTACTCCTAGGTCTTAGCTTTCTTTCTAGGTCTTAGCTTTCCCACTAGAAGGAGCCAGAGATCCTCAGAGAAATGACTGATTCCAGGATAGGGCTGGGAAAATACTGGATGATGTTGGAATATCTTGTTGGGTCAGGAATGTTGGAAATACATCAAATGAAAAAAATAAAAACAGCAGTTTGAAAACTTTGGGTCAGAAGAGACCATTGACCCAAAAGGGGATAATTTGACAATCAAAATAAAAAATAATAGTAAAGAATTATAACCCATTGAATAAAAATTGGAAACCACGAGCTACTATAGGAATAAATAAATTGAATACTTGTCGAAAAACAGGACATTTACCTTCTACAAATACTAATTATGAAGGGAGAGAATATAGAGGAGAGTCTTGGTAGTATCACCTTAATCAAGTGATAAAAATAACAGGACATTAGTTATGACACAAACCAAAATTGTGCACAGTCTTATAGAATAAAATGAGAATACCATCACACAGGTGTTACTCCTGCTAGAAATGCATAACCCAAATCTAATCAAAAGAAAACACTAGATAAACGTACATTGAAAGGAATTCTACAAAAGTGAATGCTTGTAATCTCCAAAATGGAAGTTCCTTTCTGTTTCAATCCTTGTTTGGCATATTTCTTAATGTTTCAATATGCATCACTGCCTTAGGAAGTCAAGTTAAATGCACCTGTGGTAAGGGTATTTGATGAGCTATCTGCCTCAGAGCATGCCTCTGTCAATGTCCTTACTAAAGGCTTTAGTGGAGTTACTCAGGGTGGAACAGACTTTGTTAAATCTGTGATTTTTTGAAAAATATGGCTTCTAAAGTTGCTTTTAGGGATAAAGCCTTGACGTTGGCTAAGGCAAGTAGAAAATCTGGCTACAGTGCAAAGATTCAGAAGGTCTGGTTTTCTTATCAAAAGTGCTATCCAAATTTTCCTCCCATCTCAATTTGCTAAAAGCTTCTGGCAACATAGGCATTAAGTCCTCTTTTATCTCCTATAATGGAAAGCTCTAGATGCCTTTGGCTATTTGGTTTCTGTGCCTCAGGGCATTGGCTGTAAAATGAAAGTGATATTGATAGTACTTACTTCACAGAGTTCTTTGTGGACCATGAGAATAAAGTATGTGAATGAAAAGAGCTTTGGTAGGAAGTGGCACACTCAGATAAATAAGATTAGTTGATGAAAGTCACTGAAAGTATTTCCACTTAAGTCTTTCCTGTTGAGGACATCAGTATCTTGATTTTAAGAGTTGGTAGGTATCTGATATCTGAATGGGATCTGTCTATAAAACTGGAAGAAAACAATGGAAGAATTTGTGGCTTTTTTGGATATGATTGCACATGCTCCACAGAATGAGAACTCGATTTACTTTAGTGAATTCAGAATAATAAACGCATAATTGTATAGAATCAGGTAAAATGCTATGCCATGGGATTTTGAGCTTGTTTGCATTTCTTCCTTCTTGTCTTCGGTGAAGCCACTAAACAAAGAATAGCTGAGAATGCATGCTTTCTGTTCTGGTTCAGCCTGGATCATTCTGTTGCTTCTCCCTGTCTACCTTGCGTTTCTCAGGGGCAATGCCAGTTTATACTGACCCATTGCATCTTCTGATCAGAGCAATTAAAAATTACAAAACCAATTTCTCATTCTCTGCCTGCCATGGCTTAATTTGATTGTCAAGCAACAACATCTGTATTAATTATGTTGCAAAGGGGAAATTCATTCTGCTGCTACCCTGACACTAGTTTCCGTTAGCCTGAGAAAGCATTGGATCCTCTCTTTGCTTGAGTTGTCCTACAGCTCTATATTTTTTTGTGAATCTGCAGAATCTGGGATCCCACAAGTCTCTATACCATTCTGCCAGAGGCTTTGGCTATAATCTGGTCATAGGAAGAGTATCTTCTTCATGAAAGGCCAGGCTAAAAAAAAATTCACCCTGGTGGAGGCATGCTACCACCATCACACTGCTCACTGTCATGCCTTGAAGATATTTACCAGGTTACCAAGGTGCAGAATTTAACCGTTGTTTTTTTTTTCTTTATAATCCATATTATGAGGGCACAGTTTCACATATATTTATTTTGAGTATGAATTGCCTTTAATATTATGGAGAACTTCATGGGTAAGGATAAGAAGGGGAGGGCAGTATTTCTCTCCAGAAAACATTTAAGGCAGCGAGAACATCCAAGTCACTAATACTGTTGGATAAACTAGCATTACTCAAGTTGTCTCTTGGCAAGGAGCAAATCATGCTTTTAAGTGTTTGAGTCAGGAAGACCATCCCCGATGAAGAGAGAGTGTTAAGATTAAGAAATGATACTGTTTAACTCTCCATGGTGCTTCACTGAATTTTTGGCTCATCACTTAGATTCTTCCCAATGTTGCGGCCATCACTGGATAAATGAGTAAGTTTTATGCCATCCTCTCTCATCCCCTTCATCCTCACAAGGAAACTTCATCTGATACCAAACCCAGTGTGGAACCCAGTGCAGGGCTTGAAATCACGACCTTGTGATCAAGATCTGAGCCGAGATCAAGAGTCCGACACTTCACCAACCAAGCCACCCTGGTATCCCTAAAATAAGATTATTTTAAAATTATTATTATTTTTTAAAGATTTTATTTATTTATTTGACAGAGAGACACAGCGAGAGAGGGAACACAGGCAGGGGGAGTGGGAGAGGGAGAAGCAGGCTTCCCGTGGAGCAGGGAGCCCAAAGCGGGGCTCGATCCCAGGACCCTGGGATCATGACCTGAGCTGAAGGCAGACGCTTAATGACTGAACTATCCAGGCACCCCTATTTTAAAATTATTTTAAAAATAAGATTTATTGGGGCACCTGGGTGGCTCAGTCGTTAAGCGTCTGCCTTTGGCTCAGGTCATGATCCCAGGGTCCTGGGATCGAGCCCCGCATCGGGCTCCCTACTCCACGGGAAGCCTGCCTCTCCCTCTGCTACTCCACCTGCTTGTGTTCGCTCTTTCGTATGTCTCTCTGTTAAATAAATAAATTAAAAAAAAATCTTTAAAAAAATAAGATTTATTTCAGCTTGAATGAATTCCACTGGGATGATTATAGTATCTGAAAAACTTAAATGTTGAAAGGTTGAAACAGAGCAAGTAATGAGAAGACTTTGTTCCAAAGTTTATATAAGTGGTATTGATAAATCATAAATGAAAAAATTATTCTAAATGGAGTGAGTGATAGAAAATTTTCTGTCAAGACTGCATTTGAAATATCATAATAGAAACTTGATAAGCAGGGACTGAACTGGAAAGCAGTTTATTTTTTCACAAATAAAAGCATGGAGGTGGGCATCCAAGGTAAGCATGGTAACTGTCCGACATTTTCAGGTATCTCTGCTCCTTCCAGTCTTCTTGTCAGCCCTAAACGTATGGCCTGTAACCTCAAGCTTCTCTACCTCAGCATCTTGTGACAATGTTCTGTCAAGCTCAAGGACTTCCCCTTAAATCTCATTGGTCCCTTATATCCCCTTCATCAAGGACAGGAAATCACACTCGAAGACTTCCCCTTAAATCTCATTGGCCAGAAGCATGACACGTGGCTCTCTTAGTGGCACCAACTTCTATAAAGCTAAGTATTTTAAACTGACCATGTTGTCCTCTCACGGAAAAGTGGAATAAAAAAAGAAATGAAGAATGGATATTAGGCAGGACACTAGCAGTGTTGGTCCCAAATAACTAACTAGATCCTCCTAAAGGTAACAGTTATTGAGGTCCAGAATCTTTTTTGAATTCTGATTAGGGAAATATGTATCCCTTTTTACTCTTTATAAAGTAAATTTTCTGTAGATGAGATAGTGACAATGCATGATGATATTTACTTGTTAATCTCAGTAGCTTGTTTATAATGCGTGTAATTATTCATTTCTAACAAACAAAAAACAAGGCACATTTAAGGGGAAAATACGAAAAAATATGTTAGAAAAAACTTTCTCTTATATTTAAGGAGAACTGATTTTTCAGGTCATCAGAGATCATAATATTCCAGAAAACATGAATAAAATTTGATTGCTATTGAACATATCCTGCCTACTTATTAAACTTCTAGGATAAAAAAAAAAAATCTTCAGACACCCAGGCAAAAACACAAGACATCTTCAAGGAATAAAAATTTGTTTAGCTATAGTGAGAACCAAAAGAAAATGAGCCATTGTCTAAAATGATATGGAGAAAATAAAGGAAGAATAAACAAAAAATGTCACAGGAACCAAGTTACCATTCAAGCATGAAGCCAACAAGCAGACATTCTCTGACATGCTAAGAATAGTAGCTAGCACTCCCTGGGTACCTGCTCTGGTCCAAGCCCTTTCCAGCACGCTTTATGGGTACTATCATACTAGATTCTCACAATAATCTCACGAAAGGGAGGGGGTGCCATATATCTCTATTTTACAGTTCAGGAAATTGAGGCAAATTATTTATTTAGTTTGTTCAAGATTTCACATCTCATTAATAATAGAGCTTGGATTTGAACCCAGGTAGTTTGGCTAAAGAAACTGCATGCTTTCCACTACACCACACTGTAAAGAATCTGAAATAACTTACAGAATAATGAATGAAAGAGCTCTTCTGAAAAAGTCAACAAATACACTAAGAAACCTGACAGGTGGTGAGGTTCAGCCAAAAGATTAATTATTGTGACAGAATAGAATATCCCTCAGCACAACTAAAATGCTGGTATAGCAGTGTATATACCAACACAACCAACAAAAATGAGAGCAGACAGGAAGGAGGCAGACATGATGTTAACAGTTACACTTTGCTTATCTCTTTCATTAGGGAGAAAATGGATTCTGCTCCAAATTAAAATACATTATTAAAGAGATGTACTCCATCTATTCACATTATTCATAATTTTTTTTTTTCTTTAAAGAGTTTCATTGAGGGGCACCTGGGTGGCTCAGTTGGTTAAGCGTCTGCCTTCAGCTCAGGTCATGATCCCAGGGGTCCTGGGATCGAACCCTGCATTGGGGGGGGGTCCCTGCTCAGTGGGGATTCTGCTTCTCCCTTTCCCTCTGTCCCTCTTCCCGCTCATGCTCTCTCTCTCTCTCTCATAAATAAATAAATAAGCCTTAAAAAAAAGAGTTTCATTGAAGTTTCTGGAATAACGAAGTATAGAATCATCAGTGGGAATGAACAATGAAAGTAGAGTGAAGACTGTGATCACTGGGGGGATGGACATCAATGAAATTATTAGATGCATTATATTCATGGATATGGAAATAATCAAGAATTAAAGCAATACTGATGTTAGACCACATGACAGTTAGCCAGCTAGCTCAAATCTTCTAAAAATAAATAGATAAAATAAAGACAGCCTGCATTCATCCTTGGGAGAAGGGGACTGATGTTGGTGTTAGTAGATAGATTGATAAAGATGGAGCCAAGGGATTTACGTCAGCATGACAAGCACTCGTCACTACTGGGTTCTTGGCAGCTAGAAAACAGAAAAAGCCTCGGAGGCACAAAGGCTCAGCGGGGCCAAGAGGACCTGGTGGCCGAGGGAAGGCATGTCACCTGGGTCTTTAGAGGGCAATTTGCAGGGATGCTCTGGAGCGGGGTTGAGGTCTCCCTGGCTGGGAAAGTTGGGCCAGTCCCTGAAGGGGTGAGTTCGTTGGTCACAGTTTATTCATGTTTTTCTGATCTCTTTTCAGATGCCTGACCTATGGCTCCCATCCTCACGCCACCCCCCCAAATCTTAGTTACCTAGTTTCTTGGTGTTCCTCTGCATCTGGAATCTACCCCATCTCATCTCCTTGGTCCCCCAAATCTATGGAACTGATATTGTTTCCTGCTTTGGGAGTTTAATGCCACAGACATGTTGCACCTTCATTTCAGCAAAGCATCTGATGAGATCTCTTCTGGTATCTGCCCCCTACCCCGTCTCCAACAATGAAACTTAGTGTGTTTTACAATTCCTTGTGGACATATTTTCCAGTCATATTGGAATGAATTTAATCTTTCTGATAGCGACGATTAGTCCCATCGATTCCCCTGCCATTCCTGATCCCATCTAGGGCTCTGCTTGGATGAAAGACTGCACTGGACTATAATACATGTTTTGTCTAGTTTTTGTAGTTATTCATTTTAAGAATCAAGTTTTGTCATGTAATGAGACTCAAAAGGTTTCAAGTTCTGTAGGCATCTTCCTGGTCAAATTTTAAAATTCCTAGGCAGTAATGCAGGAGGATCATTACCACAACCTTGTATCTTATTGGAGGAAAGACTTAGCCACTTACCCTCATGCATGATCTACCTAGGCTCGCAGCCCTCTCTCTACCCTAGCAACCCTCTCTCCCTGCCTCCTACCTTCCATCCAGGGAAAGAGACTAATCTGATGCAAATCTGGAGACTCGGATTGCACAGTTTTTAGTATGTGTGCAGTCACGGGGTATAGCTTCAAGGTGAAGGGTCCAGGCTCTAGGATTTCTCATTGTCCTTTTCTTTTTTATATGATGTTGCAGAATTGTCAAGCTAAGTCAGGGATTCCTCTTAAATTTTGGTGGTCTTTCTTTGGCTCTCATGCTGTGTATGTGTGGTTAAATAGACTCCAACGGTATCTTTTTCTCCCATGCAGGTACCCCAGAGCCTGAGGATCTCAATATTTCTAATGTGGTGGTCTTAGGGTAATGAGGATGCTTAGAAGGTTCCTTTCAGACTTCAAACCTAAGCCAGGAGCTTCCATTTATGTTTTATTTTTTTAAAGATTTTTTTTTTATTTCTGTATTTGAGAGAGAGAGAGGCAGAGCATAGGGAGAGGGACAAGCAGACTCCATGCTGAGCACAGAACTGATGCGGGGCTCTATCCCATGACCCTGAGATTGTGACCTGAGCCAAAATCAAGAGTTGGACACTTAACTGACTGAGCCAACCCAGGAGCTTCCACTTATCTTTTAACCAAGGTTATTAGTTAGAGAATCCAGCAACCAAGAGCATGAAACTCTTGTGCCTGTTCTGTTTTGATCCTTGGCTATCCTACTTAATAACCATGTGGGAGAGATTGTTGGGAGTTACATAGGATTTAAGTTTTCCTGGCCTCCTGTATCGGTCAGGTTCTCCAAAGAAAGAGGAACAATAGGAGATTGATTATGAGGAATTGGCTGATGCAATTATGGAGGCTGAGAAGTCCCATGATTTTCCATCTGCAAGTTGGAGACCCAGGACATTTGGTGATGTAATTCATTCTGTGGCAGAAAGGCCTGAGAACCGGGGAGGCTGACCCGTATACATCCTCGTCTGAGGGCAGGAGCTGAGAAGGAACACTTCAGCTCAATCACTGAGAAACACACAAAAAAATGGGGATTAATTCCTTCTTCCTCTGCCTTTTGTCCTGTTCATGCCTACCTACACTGGCGAGGGCAATCTACCTTCTGAGTTCACCGATTAAATGTTCGTCTCTTGGCGTGTCTGGGTGGCTCCGTCGGTTAAGCTCAGGTCATGATCTCAGAGTCCTGGGATCCAGCCCCCAGCACCCCCTTGGCCTCGGGCTCCCTTCTCAGTGGGGAGTCTGTTTCTACCTCTCCCTCTCCCACACCACCCGCACTCATGCTGGTTCTCGCTTGCTCTCTCTTGAATAAATAAGTAAAATCTTAAAAAAAAAGTTTAAAAACATATTCATCTCTTCTGGAAACACTCTCACAAAACACCCAGAGATAATGTTGAATCTGGGCACCCTGTGGCCACCTGGGTTGACACATAAAATAGCCATAATACCTCCTGACTGCAAAGTAATTGTAATACCATCAAAATTTCTCCCTGACCTCTAAAATACTTTAGACCCTTAATGAGAAGTATGATATGCATTTATAGACCTATGTCTATATTGGCTTTTGCTACCTGAGGACAGGTGTGTCCTTCTTATACCTCACGCAGCTGGTAGTGTGCTTCTACACATACTCTTTATTTAATGAGTGATGACCTAATTCTAAGTATGTTATGTTGACAATATATTGTTCAGGTATTTAGAGCATTTTTAAAGGTAGCATTGAATTGAACATGTACTATATGTCCTAAAAAAGCATTATACTCATTTAGAGATAAGGAAATTGAGGCCCTATAAGGGGCTTGTCCAAGTTGAGAAGCAGAGTTGAGGTTCACATGGGGGTACGTACAACTCCAGAGCCAGCTCTTGGCAAAACACCACTGCCTCTAAGCTAGCTCAGGGTCAAAGGGGGGATTTCTAGTTCTCTTCCTTGCCCAGGCAACATTATCTCATGTGAATCAATATCCATTTTCCTGGCTCTGGGTAGCAGCTTGGCTATTCTCGGTGATGAGATATTTTGGTCTGGTGACTGTCCTGAAGGTATACTCAACTAAAAAATATGCTCATCAATAATAAGTATCTCCCTTATCATGCTGTTTATTTACTAAAGCTTTGGAGTTAAAATGAGAGAGGAAAAGGGGGCAGGAAATCAAGAAATCTAAAGGATGCAAGGTAGATAGAGACATTTGCAAGGAAGAAACTGACTTCCATCTTTCTATTAATATATTTCAAGATATATATTATATTATATATACTAAGTAAATTATACTAACAATGTTATATTAACTATATTATACTAAATACATTAAATACATATAATGTAATATAATATAATTATATATAATAAGATTGAATTATAATACACAATAAAAAAGAAATCTTTGTATCCTCAGTCTGGTCATTTTTGCATGGAAGGGGTCAAAAGCCAAGTCTCCCCAGGATGAATTAAGTGATAATTACTGGAATATAAATACTGGAATACTGACTGGAATAGTCGAGGAAGAGAATAAAAGCCAATTATGTCCTGTACTTTCCATTATATAGGATTTAATCACAACTGGGCTTAGTTGTGGGCTATCTAACTTAGAGATATTCCTCTCTATAGTTAAGATCAACTAATGGGATATAGAGAATTAGTTTTTATTGTTGCAAAAATATTGCTAATTTGACCAAGTCTTCTTAGTTTGAGTCATTCTAAAGAAGCAGTAGCAGAATTTTGTTATTATGTATTTATTTTGTTAATGATCGGGATAGGTTTGAATATCTTGTTCAATCCTACAAAGAGATTGCAGCAATTCATTAGATATAAAGTAATAAAACAAAATAAGGAAAAAAGGAAAATAATAAGTTAGGCCCGTAGAAAATAGAGTTAGAAGATACAAAGAACATATCAGGAAATGTCTGTGGAAGGATATAAACATGCTATAATTTCCTAAATAGTTACTGAAATTAGGTCTACAGGTTTAGCTTTCTGAGCTCTCTGGCAGTCAAAGAAGAAAAAAGAAAATAGATTTGTTTTGAATTTTATATTGTCCAGGAAAAAGCATTCATTTAGCTGTTGTTAGTATGACAACCTTATCTAAACCTTATTGTTTGTACATGTTCTCAGAGATTTCTCAGTGAATGCTTATGATGTACAATGTGCAACCAGTTGTGCTCAGGTGCTCCCCAGGGGTTTTTCCTTCTTCTATAAAGATTTCCCTGAACCATATGTTCACACCTCTGGGTACCATGGAACACAGCACAAATGGGTCATGGCCATCAAGTCCCATTTGGGATCATGTTGACAGAAACCTTTCATTCTGAGATAAGGGAACCGAGGTTAATCTTTGTCTTCCTGTTATTCCTTTTCTCCTGGAGTTCTAGATAATTATGAGCTACAGTATGCCCCATCCTGCTGCAGTTCCAATGTGATGAAATTTTCCTATTGACTGCCATCCTCAAATGTATGACTTTTGTGAATTGAGATAATTTTTGTTCCTTCCAGCGAACACTTCATATTTGAAATCTCTTTAAAGCTAGAAAACATAGCAAAAAGAAGCAATCTACTCCTTAAATATACAAAATTTTCTTGGGGCACAGGAAGAAGACAGAAAAATATGTCCCAAAACAAAACTCAATTTTCCTTGTCACATACCAGAGAAAGATATCTATTTTTTACAGGTGGGCAATTAGATTATAGGAATTCCAGGGCATCAAGAATCACCCCCCCAAAAAAATCCTTTCAATTCTAAAATATTTCTTCTCCTCAGTAGCTGAGGGTTCAATTATTTTCAATTTATATTTCATTGGCCTTCAAATCATTAACACCTTAATGTGAAAATATTGTTCAACCAGTGAATTTGCTCAGAAAATAACTTGGGTATAATGAAAGACAAATGGCATATTAAATATATTTTGGTTGGGAAGAAGTTGGAAAAAGAAGATTTAGAATCCAGCTTATTGCATAATAGTTGAACGCTTAATTACAGAAAAGCTCAGCCAGGGGTCTGATTAGTATGTGATTCAATGTCAGATGTATGAATGGTGAAAATTGTTGTGATTACTTCATATCTCTTGTAAGACCAAACTTATAAACACATTTGGGAATTTTGGACCATCCTAAGCATTTTTAGATGTTCTTATGAGAGAACACTTATTTTTTTATTTTTAACTAGAGTTAGAAGTCAATTAAAGAAACAAATGATAGAGTGTATGACCTTACGTTATATATAAGTTAAGTATATTGTTGGCCTTAAGTCAAAAGTCACTTTTCTAAAAGTACATATAATATAAATCCTTTCTCCAAAAAAACACAACAAAAAACCTTTAAAATAATGTGCTAAGTTATATTAATTTTACTTGGTCTAAAAATGACTTATTTTACTTCTCTGTTCAGGAATATCTAATAAGTACAGTGAGTTACACATTCTAGATCCTCATTTATGTATTCAAAATAAGGATAGGCTTCCATAATTCTTTTCTGTCTCCTTTAATAGTAAACTGTATCATACAAAAAATCTATCCTGTATAGAACATGGCTGATTATTGACAGTCACACACACATAACACACAAACACACCACACATTTCACCTAAAGATCTAATCATTTGTAGGCTGCCTATATAATATAGAAAATTATGACACTGTATGTGCATGATAAATGTAAATTAAACAGTTTTCCCACAATAAGTCATATAGTCATCTGGCTCTGGTAACTTTGATAACCACTGAATGGGAATAAAACAAGATTTCAAAAGTGGAAATGTGTGCAATTTTGAGAGAAGCTAAGAAACACAATTTCTTTTTCCCTTTAGCAGGCCCACAGCCAAGCCATTGAGAGACAAGCCCATGGGAAACAAATTAGCTCATGTACCTCAAGTGCTCCTGGAGCTTTCCCACAGTACCTCTCGGCCAGTGCTTGGACAAGGTAATTTACTATATCTCTGAGTGTCGCACTCCCAAGGGCACATTCATCTTGCCTTCCTAGAAGCAGGTTGAGGTCTGGAGTTTCATGTTTATGATCATCAAGTGTATTTTAGCTAGCAGAATGAGAGATGCAGTTGTGTTTTGAGTAAACTCATCCATTACCTTGACTTCAGAGCTATTTAATTCATACTACTTGATGAAAATAATCAACTTCAAATGAGAGACGAATCTAAAATATGGTTATGCCATCAGAGGTCTACCTGTGACAGGAAATAAAAATCAAATCACCTGGGCATTGCCAAGTAAAATGAGAGTTAGTAAAAAAGAAATATGTAATTTTAGAGTCATCATATATGATGAAATACTGGAAGGGATATCTCTTTATTTAGGTTTGTGTTAGTACCAACTGGACTGTCTTTTCAAAATCTGTGAATCTCATTAGTGGAAGGATGAAAGTAGCCTGCAGGGCATTTATGGAAGGTTTTGAAAGCTGGTGTAGCATTTGAAGAATTTACATATAACTATGAATATTTTGGGGAAATTGTTGATCAAAGGCATCTAAAATGTGAACCCCAAAGAGAGAAATGAATAAAATTATTTAAAAGTTTTGTCATGAAGAAAGTGGGGAAAAATTAACTAGATAAGAAGTATTTATTGATAAAATAACTTTTAAAAGTATAATATACATATTTTTAAAATCATGTTCCATCTAAACTTACTAAAACTGGAAATAGAATAAGAGAAATATAATAAAATATTAATTATAGACCACAACACTCTTTTTAGTATTAGAACTTTTCTTTTTCCCAATGTACTCTCCATTTAGGGAATTCATGGCTGACACTCTGTACTTAGAAATCTACTCCTTTTTTCTCCTAATCCATTATATGTAGTTGAACTATATATGTCAAAACACATATTTACAGAAATGATTTTATTGTAGGCAAAAGAGTGACCTGCAATGTAGTATTTTATTTTTTTTTCTGGCACAAACAACTACTTCATGACAGATACAATCACTTCTTATATCTTACTTTCCTGCCTTTTCTCTCACTTTGAATTATTTTTTCTTGTATTTCTGATTACATTATCTTTTACATTTTAATTATTGGACTGTTCATCATGCATGGTTGCTCTGACCTTGGTCATTATGATCTCAAATAAGGGAAGTTACAATGGATTTTTGGGGTGCCCATGGCAGCTCTGGAATAACCACTAAGGGTATTAGTGGAAGTGGAAAAAATCAGAGGTTAAGGCAGGCTCTAGATTTATGATTTATGTACATGTTTTGGAGATCAAAGCAGTGAAATGTAAACCTTGGTCTTGGTGGAGAGAGAGAGAGAGGGGGAGGGAGAGAGAGGGAAGAGGCAGTGGGTGAAGAATTAGAATTAGAAAACAAAGAATTTTAAATTTAAAGTATGAATTAGAGTATTAATTAAAGTATGAATTAGGCAGTAAGAAAACAAATAATTTTAAATTTAAAGTAAAAATACGTTCAGATAATTTTTGAGCAAAATCTAATAATTTAGTAAATTGAACTGAAACATTTGCAGTAAAAAATCTACAGTGATATGCTGAATATTTGATTTCTTCCAAGTCAAGCAAATCAGATGGGACATGAAAGCCAACAAATAAGGAATGACCTGAAAGTCTATTTTTATAGTATAATACCACTGAGTTTGTACTTTGCCAATATAGGGTTCTATTACATCTCATTCTATTTTAGGACATCTACAACCATGTCATAAAGAAGACAATATAGCAGTATTGTCTCAAAGGATTAGTGTAATTGTATTAGTTGTTATTTAGTCACATTTTTGGCTTTTCTCACATTTGATTTTTTTGGAGAAAATTTCTTTCAATATAAATCATACTAAGTTATTCTTTGGATGGCAATGACAAGAAACTTGAATTGTGTTGAGTGTGGCACAATGTCACGTAACACCTCATCCCTAAAAAGACAATCCCGGTTCAGGTCTTCAGTCTTTCTTGCTTTGTCCATTGCAGTCACTGGGCTCTTTCCTATCCATGCATCCTTCTTTCCCCTCCACTGGCTGCCATATTGATTTTTCAAATGTAAATTTAATTATATCACTCTCCTTGAGAAAGTTTTTAAGTGATAGTTTATAATCCACAAGATAATAGGACCACTTAGATTGGTATGCAGGGCCCTTAGGGGCTCAGCTCATCTGCCTCCATTCTCTTGATCCTCTGCACATTGGCTGTGCCCCAAACACATCATGTCATGCTGTTTCCTTGGCCAGGGCAGTTCTTTATCTTTGCTGTTCCATTATCTCCTACTTTCCCTTCAAGTTCAAGTGTTAACTTTTCCAACTCACTGAGAAATACCGTTAAGCACTCCCTTTTCTCTCTCTGGCACCTCATATGTAACCCAATGAGAAGACCAGTTATTATTGTTTTGAATGTCTTGCTAATACAGCACTTTCATATAGAGGCCCTTTAACAATTACTTGCTGAAAGAAAGAATGGGTAACAAAACAAATAGTTGCTCTGTAAACATCAATGGCGTGGGACGTTTTATTGCTGTCTTCCACCAGGCTACTGAAAACCTTTGAGATCACACACATAATACAATGGATATCCTCCTATGGCCAGAAATTCTACAACCAGATCTTGTCCTACCGTGGAAAGGCCTCTGAAGAACAGGTTAATCCCCCATCTGTGGATTATCCACGGGTGGTGCACTTCGGCTTGAAAACATTTGAAAACTTAATGTAACCCCTTTATTATATGCATGATGGAAATCAAGCCCAGAGAGATGAAGACAATTTCCTAGAACAGCTTAAATGAGAGGATGGATAGGACTCAATCAAACTGTCCAGATACCCAGTCAGATAATCCTTATAATAATATAGCAAGCTCTTTAGTGTGCAAACCAACCAACCAAAAAAAAAAAACAACAAAAAACAAAAAACAAAAAACCAAACAACAAAAAACCCCAATCCACCAATAGTTCTTTTACTATTTTTATTTACTTTGTTTATTTATCTATTTATTTATTGTTATTAAATACCTACTATCACTATGTTCAAGACATCATGCTAGATGTTATGGGTACAGAGGCAGATTGCCTGCGGATTCTGCTCTTCAGGTATTCACGCTTCAGTTCTTACCTGCCTCCTTTTTCTCCCCTTACCATTTATCCTTCCTTTCTACCTAAGGAGGCTCTGTCCGAGGGGCCTTTGGCTAAATTCTCTAAGTGAATTAAGTGATGGAGGAGAACAAACACGGGACTGGGCATTGTAGTTCAGACTCTACCTCTAAGATTTGAGGCCCTAATGGTCACTTCACCTTTCTGAGCGTTGGTTCATAAATCTATGGAGTCACAGTGATCTCTACTCTGCCTCTGCATAAGCCATTTTGAGAAGCAAATGCTGGAGATGCTGCATTTCGAAGCCATTGACTTTAGAGCCAGGATAGTTGGTTTGAATCTCTGCTCGATTACTTATTAGGTGTGTGACTGTGTCTCCTCATGTTCAAAATGGGAGTTAAATTATCCACCTTAACTTGTTAGGGTTAGCAATATTGTAAGTAGAGATAAAGGTCTGACATTTAAGACATTATCAATTAATATAAGTCTTATTATTTTCAGATATGTTTGGGGGTACTTCATGCATCTGAAATTTCTGTAGACACTTAAGAAATTATTTCCCCCAGACACATGCTAACTAAAGCATGCCATTTATGAGATGATTGGTACACTAGTGGAGTTAGGATTTTTCCCATAATTCCACACCTTTGCTACAAAGATCAGCAAGGATGCTGGTTATCCAGCAATGGCTGGGAGCTTGAGGCTATGTGAAATGAGAGCTACTCTGGAGTAAATTGTCATGTTCAAAAAATAAAGAATGAGTCAGACCATGCCTAATTCCACAGGAAAGAGATTAGTTGCCGCAGAAAACATGTGGAGTTAATTTGGTTAGAAAGGAAATGTTAACATCTTGAATTCCACAAAGACTCCTACCCTTGGAGTTTGTTGGATGATTTACAGAGCTCCGTTATAGATCTTCATAAACATAGTGGGTACATAATAAAAGGGCAAATCAAGGATTTCTATTGTTACAGTGAACATTTGTGTTTTATATACATTCAAAACCTTATCCCACATATGTAGCCTTTACTGATACAGAGCCTAGGGATTCTTGAGGGAATTGAAACGAGAAGTGATTTTACATAATGTTCTTTCGAGCTCCATTTTGGCTAAATTTTGAAATCTGATTTTTAGAATAATGTATATTTGGAATGAATAGTATGTTTCTACAATATGGAAGTCAGCTGTAGCTGGAATAAATGGATCCTTCACTAATTTAAGGTCCCCACTGACCACTAATTTTTTTGTCTTTCAGAGCTTGAAATTTGCTTTTTGTAATAGTTCCTGAAATTACTATGAATTTTCATAGTCATGGAGATCGCTGTCTTCATCATTTGTATTTTCTTTCATGTTTGACACAGGAAAAATAGAATTTGTTTCTATCTAATTCTATCTGTAGACCTCTCCCCCAAACCTCTGTTTTACTTCGCTTTTTGCTTTTTGCTTTGGGACTTTTCTTTCTTTCAAAACTTAGATAGAAGTTGTCCTTCCTCAGATACATCATCAGCATTTTTTAAAAAAAACTTCCGCAGGTGATTGTAAAAGGATCCTTAAGGACACAATACTGGAACAGATAAATAAATTAGGATCTTAGAGATAACCAAATCAGGACCATTCTGCTATAATTTAGTTCATCTCTAAAACTAGTTACATTACAAAAATTATCTAATTTATCTTACATTTCCCAAATAGTTTTATACATTATCTTTAGACCTTAGCATGTAGATCCCAGGGTAATTAGCTCTTTTGCTAGATTTTTTAAAAATACATTCTTTAAGAATACATTTTTCAGTTGCAAAATTCTTCCTTACAAACATTTTGAAATTAATTTGTTACAATAAAAAATGTATATTTTTAAAGCATTGAAAGTATAGACTGATATTTTTTTAAGTTCCTGAAGTTTAAAATCTAAAAATCTTAGAAAAGTGTATTTCAATTGCACGGTGCAATGGTATTGCATATATATATATATATATATATATGATATGCAACTATATATTCACACTATGTACATACACACAGGTATATAAATGATTTGGAAATTCTCACAATCCAAAATAAATAGTTTTACATTTATATTTATGTCAATCACAATAATTTTGCTTTACTCTGAATTCTCAAATTAAACCTTAAAAATAGTTACTTATTGGGGCGCCTGGGTGGCTCAGTCGGTTAAGCATCTGCCTTCGGCTTAGGTCATAATCCCAGTGATGCAGGAGAGCTACGTTCTTGTCTTGTGGAGTCAAAGAATGAATCTCGAGGACAACAGAGTGAATAAAGCGATAAAGTTTATTAAGTGAAGTTACAGAAAAAGCTAAGAGTGAAAGGGGTGCCGACAGGGTTGCCCATGAGGGCCTTTAGGGTTGGTCTTTTATAGAAAGCTAACCAGGGAACTTAAATCCTTTTAACATTTCTACTGATATCACCGTTGAGCAAGGACTAGTGATAACACCTTCAATGGCTTACTTCCTTTTTAGGGTCTGGTTATTCCTTGTTGGTCACAGGTGATTATCATAAAGACAAACACCCCACACGACCCACCCCACACGCCTAGCGTAAGGTGGTCTGATTTGTCCCCTTATCTTTGGTTTCCCCACACCTCTAGATTTTTGGGATTTCTGTGAGCCTGATCACATAGCCCCCTGTCTATCTCTCCCTACCTAGTCCCACCTGTCCCTTGCTCACCAGGGTCCTGGGATCGGGTCCCCCATTGGGCTCTCTGCTCAGTGGGGAGCCTGCTTCTCCCTCTCTCTCTGTCTCCCGCTTCCCCTGCTTGTGCTCTCTCACTCTCGCTCTCTCTCTCAAATAAATGAATGAATAAATAAATAAATAAATAAATAAAATCTTTAAAAATTGTTACTTTTTTTAAATTAGTGTTTATGAATCAGGCTCAGGCTTATCCCTATAAATCCAGGCTCAGGGTCAAAGTAATTCAAGGTCCTACAGCTTCTGAAAGGCAGAGCAAGGATTACATTAACTCCTTGACCTTAATCATGACACAGTTTTTTTGTTGTTTGTTTTGTTTTTACACAAAGTGCTTTATCTTAATCAAAGGGGTGCAAGAGAAAACATTTTTAGGAACTCGAAAGCAGAAGCAATAAGTCCAAACTGTTTATATCAATAATACATAATGAACAGTAAATATAGCTATTCCTCATTTTAAGCAAAGGGTATTATTTCATGAAAGAGAAAAATTGGATTGAGATTAATACTTTCACAGATGGAGTCATTGTTGGTATTTCTCAGATGGCCATTAGGATCTAGGCAGAAAAACCAAACTACGTTATAGGTTAATTGATACAGGAAAATGGTTAAGGCTGCAAGTGAGGCCACCCAGAAATTAACGACAGCAGGAAGCTGTTGTCACCCTCGGACTGGAAGGGCAATAGAAACAGGTGGCGCTACCAGAGTCCAGAAATCATGGCTGCCTCACAGCTGTTGCATTCGTGACGGATTTCTATTTTCCGTCACGGAGGCTGCAGCCTCCAAGGAACCAACTACAACCAGAGACACCACAGCAGCACAGAGAAGGGGTAAGAGCCTGGCTTCTCCTTCCTCTACCATTCATCGTTGGTTCCAGTCTCCCACTGCAGCCCCCACCTGGAAGCCAGAGGGCAAGGGCTACCCCGCAATGGTGTTTCCTGTAAAATGCAGCAAAACAGAAGGAAGGATATGGATCGCAGAGAAGACGGTCCAGCTATCCTCCCTCCTTCTCAACCCACCAAGTGTAACGGGATGGTTTTGGATAAATCATTGAACTACTATGAAACTGCTTCCTTATGTAGAAAAAAAATACTAATTGCTATTTGTGTCTCACAGGATGATTGAGAGAAGTAAATGTGATCGTGAGTTTGAATTATTCATCTATATAAGGCCTGATATAAATACAAAATAGAAACTTTTACTATGTTTGTATGCAACAAACATAAAAATTCTTGCTCTATTGATAAATTAGCTATAGCAACAATTTCCAATGCAACACACACACACACACACACACACACCCCTGAGGTGCCTTTCCAAGTCATGTGACTGGGGAAAGCTTTTATTGATGACCTTATAGTAATTGTAGAAAGATATAGTTATCTCTGATTAATGTTGGAATTTAAGATTTTATATAATTATACATTTATATATGTTAAAGTAATCAAACAAGGAAGCAATTAGACTGAAGTGGTTCTCATGCCTTAATAGCCCATGTAAGCAAACCAAAACCTAAACTAGGGTCAATGCACTGGATTCTGAGACAATGAAACTTAGAAAAACTAGTCACAAGCAGTGAAATAGGTTTTCCCAAATGAGACAAAGGCTTAAGCTATAGTCAATCAAATCATTTCCTTGCTTTGCTTTAGTTTCTTCTGTATAAAAACCTTGTCTTTGACTCCCATCAGTGGAATGCTCCTAGCTCCCTTTGGTTTGGTGCTCGTTTATTCGAATCAGTGTATGCTCAAATAAACTTTCAAAAATTTTAATGTGCCTCACTTTCTCTTTTACCATATATAAAAGATATATGGAAATATATTTGACAAAAGATAAAGTAAAAAAAATATAAAACTACATGTATAAATGTATTTTTACTTTGAGACCTAATATGAGGGTTCTATTTGATAAAATATACTAATTTAATATTAATATTTTGGGGGAGAAGTTGTTTTTTTAAATGACATGTAAATTTTGATATCCCAATTGGATTAAGTTAAACCTTCTTTGAGAATATATTAATACTGTAGAAACACTTCCTGGATAATTTATACTTGCACTGTGTAGGCAAAAGTCAAAAATGCATAAAAGATATGTTCTTTAGGTTGATAATGTCACTTTTGTATTTAATGAGAACTTTAAATGTATCTTTACATAGAATCGCAGGACCTCTAGTAATATCAAATTATATCCACAATGAATTATAAATACTATTTGTACTTAAAATCAAATGTCATAAAGTAACTTTTCTCTTTTAAACAGAGTTAAATAAATTTGAACATACGATAACATTTTTAAAGCAAAGAAACAGCTTACAGTGCCTTCATAATGCCTGATCTAGCACCAAACCCCAACTCTTGCAGAAGATCCAAAATGTCAATGTGGCAGCTCACTCCAGTACAAGCTAAAGTGATACCTTTTTACCAGAAATGTATTGGCAAGAAGACTGTGGCTGGGGAGAGAGGTCCCAGAGATGGGCAAGGCAGGTAAACAAACAAACAAACAAAAAACAAGTAAAAAGAAAATAGAAATTCAAGGATACCATGGTATCAGAGAAATTTATTTGATAGTTCTGGAGACTGGGAATCTGAGATCAGGGTACTAGCCTGGGTAGGTTCTGATGAGAGCCCTCCTCTGGGTTATAGACCTCTTGAATCCTCACATGGTAGAAAGGGTGAGAGAGCACTTTGGGGTCCCTCTTATAAGGGCACTAAACCCATTCATGAAGGCTCCACACTCACAAACTAGTCACCCCCCAAAGGCCCCATCTCTTATACCGGCATCTTGCGGGGTAAGATTTCAACACATGCAATTTGAGGTGACACAATAGTCTATTGCACAGTCTGTGGTACTTGTTATAGCAGCTTGGAACTGAATAATGGGTAGATGCTGGAGGAGATTTGAAGTGCATGCTAGAAAAAGCCTGGATTATTATGAGGGGAATATTGGTAGAAATACGGATGATAAACACCATTCTTGTCAAGTCTTGGGAAACAAAAGTGAGGAATAGGTTATTAGAAATTTCAGGAAAAGCGATCCTTGTTCTAAATTGGCAAGGAACTTGGCTGAATTGTGATCAAGTGTTTTGTGGAAAGTAGAAGCCATAAAATTAGATGGTTAGCAGAGGAGATTTCTAAGCAAGTATTGAAGGTGCGGCTTGGATCTTCCTTATCACTTATAGTAAAATGCAAAAGAAGAGAGATGACTTGTGGAAAAAAATTGTTAGGCAAAAAGGGACTAGAACTTGGAAATTTGGAACACTCTCAATCTATAAATATTCAAAAAATGAGAAGACTTGTTCTGAGAACACTAAGGGTGTGGCCAAACAACCATTTGATAAAGCGATTATGTGTGTGACTCATGGACTTACTCAGCCATCTCGGCAAGAAGCCAGGAATAGAGATGGGATTATACCGGTTCAGTCACTGCCAGTTGGGGTTAAAGTGGACAGAAAATATGAGACAAAATGAAGGAAAGCCATTGGACTTTTTAGATCCTACAGGATTGGACCAGAGAGTTATTTGACTGCGGATGTGCACTATTCTTCACAAAAGGGAAGAGTGACCCTAAAGGAAATTTGGAGATCATCAAGTCTGCCCTCTAAGTTTCAAAGGGTGGGACCATTGCTTCAGTATTAACAGGCCATGTGGCCTTTAATTGCAGCCTTCAGGGTTGGACCACCCTGCAAATCCTTGGAAGGTGGGCTTCCATAGAGCTTTGATGGCATGCCACCACAAGGCAGAGACCCCAGCATCGAACCTCTGGCCCCATGGTTTCTGTAGATGACACCACTGCCTCAGTGGCTTGGGAGAAGAGGGTATCTAGCCAAAATGGGTTGTTCTTAAGTCTCAGGATCTAATGGAATTTATCCTGTAAGCTTTTGGACTTACTTGAGACCTATCACCTCTTTTTTCTTTCCAGTTTCTCCCTTTTGAAACGGGAATGTCTATCCTTTACCTGTTCCACCACTGTATTTTGGAGGTACATACTTGTCTGCTTTCACATGTTCACAGCTGAAGACATATTTTGCCTCAGGATGAATCCTACCTTGAGTCTCATCCATACCTGCTTTAGGTGATATTTTGATAGCAATTTGGACTTCAGACTTCAGAATTGATACTGGAATCAATTAAGTTGTTGGGAGCTGTTAGGGTGGAATGAATATATTTTCTGTGTGAGAAAGACATGAATTTTGGGGAACAGGAATAAAATGTTATGTCATAGATTGTGTTTCCCCAAATTCGTATGTTGAAGCCTTAATTTCCAATATGACTATATTTGGAGATCGGGTTTTCAAAAGGTAATTGAGGGTAAATGTGGACATATGTCACCAATAAGATTGTTGGTTTTATAAGAAGAGGAAGAGTCAGAGTTCTTTTTCTGTCATGTGAGGACACAATGAGAAGGCAGCCGTCTGTAAGCCAGGAAGAAATCTCTTCCCAGACCTCGAATCAGCCAGAACTTCAATCGCAGACTTAAAAGCTCCAGAACTTTGAGAAAATAAATTTCTGTTGTTTAAGCCACCCAATCTAAGGTACTTGCTATGGCAACCTGAGCTGACTAATACAGCCTCCCAGGGTGCCAACCTGCTTTGGAACATGACATGAACAGACAGAAAGTTATATTGTTTTAAGCCAGTAAAAATTGGAATTGTTTGCTAAAGCCGTCAAACTGCTCTGACGAATATGGTAACAGAAGAAAATATATGGAAAGAGAATTAACAAAAGAACACATGGTAACTGCCCGAAAGCTAGAATGAAACAGTCATTTACCATATGAAGCAAGAGATTTACCATAGCATTTAAACATGTAGAATATTATCACGCAGTTTCTTTGACAAAGAAGGTAGTTATAATGTTTCCTCACTGAATTCTGTGAGGAAAGAAATTTGTTTTTTAATTTAGAAATTCTCCAATAAGAATGTCCTACTCATGTGAAAGCCCAAACCAGATTTAGCAATTATGGGTTATAGGACAGTACCAGCCTGTTTTTTCATAGATGTCAAAACAAAAAATGTAGAACAAATTATGAACAGAAGGATGTATCCTAGCAGGCAGATTTCTGGTTTGGGGAATGAAACAGAGGTGGAAGAGTAACAGTCGGCTGAGACACAGCGTAAAAATTGTTATTTGAGGTCGGTGCCTGATAAAGAAAGTCAGTTTCAATCATGGCCACAGTCTTGAATTGGAAAGTTTGCTTTATATCCCAAATAAATGAGTATATTTTCAATAGTTTTAAAGAGAGGGAATATGCATGACATAGTTGAGGCATTACTTATCTGTTCCCATGTTAACATTTTGCTAGAGAAAAACTTGTTTTGTTCATTAGTCTTAATAGGTGAGGCTATGCAAATATGCCCCAATTCTAGAGTAGCAAACACTCTCTCAAATCTTAGTGATTGTACAAATCCAAGTTTGGTAGGCAGAATAGTGGCCCCTCAAGATGTCCATATTCTAATTCCCAAAACCTGTTGTATATGTTAACGTGGCAGAAGGGAATTTTCAGATATGATTAAGTGAAGATTCTTGATATGGAAAGATTATCCAGGACTAATCATGAGAGTCCTTATAGGAGAGAGGCAGGAGGGTCAGAGTCAAGAAAGAGATGTGATGATAGAAGCAGAAGGTGGGGTGAGGTGACCATGAGCTAAGAAACATGGGCAGCCTCTAGAAGCTGGAAAAAGGAAGGAATGAATTGTCCCCTAACGTCTTCAGAAGGAGTGCAGAAGGACCAACGTCTTGATTTTAGTTCTGTGAGAACCATTTAGATGTCTGACCTCCAGAGCTGTTAGATAATTTTATTCTTTAAGCCATGAGATTTATGACAAGTTGTTATAGCAGCAATAAGACACTAATACAGCAAGTTTATTCTTATCAACATCACAGGACAATTGCAGCTCTGTTTTTCCCTTAGCAGTGATTCAGGGATGCTGAGGCTCTTCAAATCAGTAGCTGAGTCATATGAACAGATTTTTAGTTTGCTGCAGAAAGCAGGAGAGGACTGACTGATTCCATAGGAGGTTTTTATGAGCCAGAATTACCTTATATAAATTTCTTCCACCTTCTACTGACTGGAATTCAGTCATATGTCCCCAATATAACTGTGGGAGAGTCTGGAAACATAGCTGGTGCACAAAAGAGGGACCTATTTAGTGAATACATAGACTTTTTTTTTAGCAGTCATGTATAAAAACCTTTCTTCTCCAAATCCTTTAATGATTGCCATATATCTTCTTAAATTTAATGTTGGAAGGGAGGTAGCTGAAACCAATAAGAATATTGCTCCTTTGGACAAAATTTATTATTTCCTCTCTAGATTTTCATAGGATTTTTTTTTATATTTCCCTCATATTTCATTTTTATCAAAGAATTATTTTAGAAAGAGTACACTTTATAGGTATTTGTATAGAACACAGTAAATGCTTCAAATTGAGTTATATTACTATTGATATGATATACATACTATATCAATTTGTAGTTTTTAATCTGGAAAAGATTAAAAAATGTTTGTTTTGACTTTATTTCAGTCAGTTATTTCAGATTATTGCTTCTTTTTCTTGCTTTTGTTTCTAAATCAGGGTCACTTACATTTTTAAAACCAATCTTTGTTCCCTTACTCTTGTATAATCTTTTTTTTTTTTTAAAGATTTTATTTATTTATTCATGAGAGACAGAGAGAGTGAGAGAGAGAGAGAAGCAGAGGGAGAAGCAGGTTCCCAAGGAGCAGGGAGCCCGATGCGGGACTCAATCCCAGGACCCTGGGACCATGACCTGAGCCGAAGGCAGACGCTTAACCATCTGAGCCATCCAGGCGCCCTCTTGTATAATCTTTTATCATTTGATTTTTGTCATGCTTTTTCTCTGCTTTCTGCAATAATTTCTCAAATTTATTCTCAGAATCATATTTTCTGCAATGCCAATTGTATTGACTTAAAGAAATATAGATGTTAAATTTACAGTTGAACTTGGAGTACATGTTATCAGTCATGTTTACTTGATGTCATAAGTGAACTAACAGAACTAATAAATAATTTATAGTGTTTATATGAGGATAAAATTAGATAGTGTATGTCAGATATTTAAAGATGAGCCTTCAAGCTCAGAATGGCTGTTGACTCAAATATTATGCACTTGGGAATATGACAATTGTTGATTTTTTTTCTAGGGATAGTGACACAAAGATAAGCAGGCCCTATCCCTGTCTTTGGAGTGTAAGAAGAAATGGCAATTTGAAAAGATACAATTGGAAGGATATCATAGGTGTTTGGTGTTTGAGTTGACACACAATGTTCATTAGTTTCAAGTGTACAACAAGAGAAGATTTTTATGCTGCATATATTCATTATGTCAAAAAGTCATGTGTCAGTGTTGAATTTATAGATAATAATGTGTCCTGGGTTTTTCAAAATTCCTCAGCTGGAAACTGTGCAAAAATTAGTCTCTTATAGCAGCTGAAGAGTTTCAATCTGAGTAAAAACTGAACACTTAACTTTGAATTCATTGTTATAACTTGAGAACCATTTTCGTGTTCAATCTCCAGTTTTGTTATTTCAGCATTTGTGGGTCACTGGATTTCTTAAAACATTAAAGCAGGTCTCCTGTTATTTTTACTAATTATGATTTAATACAATTGGCAAACTACAAAGTCTAGTTCAGCGTATCTAAAATTAGGTGACCCTCTCCCACTGATTTTAATAAATGTGCCAAGTTTTTCTCTGAAGCATATGGATAAATATTGAAGCATGATTTCAAAAAGAGTCATCTAACAATCACCTCTTGGGAAGAATTTTGTTTTTGAAACATCCTGTTTTTTCATATGGTATATATTACAGAACTTGAAAGCAGTATTATAATGACTATTACCTCTTGCAACCAAGGGGAGTATTTATATAATAAGAATATCAGGTTTTAAAGAAAAAATCCTGAAGCACTTAAATAAAGCAAATTTTCAATAATCTTTGCAACTTTACCTTACACAGAATTACTTTACAGGAGGACTGAAATAAAGTCAAAACAAACATTTTTATAATCATATATGTAATATCAATTCCTCTTTTATTTCTACAGATTGAACTATTTAGTCATTATGACGTTTATTACCTAATGATTGATGAGAGAAAATCAGGTTCAATCATTTTAGACCTTTTACTATACGTAGTAATGATACGAATAACTTGATAAAATTAATAGCTGTTTGAGTATAATTGATTACATTCAATCAGTGTTTCACAATTTCCAAAAACTTACATATGCATATGTCATTTTATCTTTACAACTACCACAAGGAAGATAAGAAAAAAGTTAACATTTTTGTTTTACTCATGGCCAGAGAATTAAGCAACCTGGTAAAGATCATAAACAAGTTATAGATTTGGGAATAGGACTACTTTTGTTTATTCTGATAAATAAAATCAATCCCATTAGTCTTTGTCAAAAGTATACCTAGAGAACTATGCAAAAATACATAAGGTCATTTTCTAAACAAATGGTAGTTCTGTCACATTTATCTTCAAACAGTATTCTCGGTTTATCTCATTATTCTGATATCATTGTTATTGTCTCATTATGAGACAAAGTCATCTTTCAGCTGAGCTCCTCACAACTAATTTTTATGTAAAACCCAAAGAGTTTCAAGTTAGTTCAGGCTGAGTTAGAGGTTATCATACCTATATATTTAACATTATAAGAAACTACCAAATTATTTTTCCTAAGCGTTTATACTATTTTGTATTCTCATCAGCAATGTATGAAAAATCCAGTTGTTTCACATTCTTACTCACACGTTGTTGTCAATTTTTAAGATTTTAGTCATTTTAGTAGATTTTAAGTATCTTACTTACATTTTGATTTGCATTTCTCAGATGAGTAATGATGTTGAATATAATTTCATGCCCTTATTTGTCACTTGTGAATTATCTTTTCTGAATTGTCTTTTAAAATTTTTTGTACATTGTTGAAAAACTGGGTTTGTTTCCTCACTGAATCGCTGACTTTTAAGGACTCTTTATATATTATTGATACAAGTGCTTTGTCAAATGTATTTGACAAATACTGAAAATATCACCATCTATGGCTTGTCTTTTCATTTTGTAACAGCATCTTATAGAGGGCAGAGGTCTTCAGTTTTGATTAATTCTAATGTATCTTTTTTTTTATTGTTGTCTTCTTTTATGGTTTTGCTTTTTATGTCCTTCCTAAGAAATGTTTAGAAGATTTGACCACAAAGCAAAACCTTTAAATACTATGTAATACTTAAATTGCCAAATATTTGAGCCTGAATTTCTTGGTATAGATTAAAAGAAAGAAGATATGTACGGTAGCTACTGTTTAATCTGGCAACAAGTTAATCCTTCCTTTGTTTCTTCCCGAGTAAAACCATTTTCCCAAATAATTTACACTGCTATAGAGGTCTTTGTTTACTTATATAGGGGGTGTTTATTTTTCCAAGAAAGTGAACTTTCATCTTTTCTCATATGTGTCGTGAAGAACTTGAAGGTTTCTTGAATAGTGGAAGCATATTGGTGCTTTTTTTTAAAAATTTTTTATTGGTATGTTAATCACCATATATTACATCATTAGTTTTTGATGCAGTGTTCCATGATTCATTGTTTGTTCATAACACCCAGTGCTCCATGCAGAACGTGCCCTCCTCAATACCCATCACCAGGCTAACCCATCCCCCCAACCCCTACCCTCTAGAACCCATATTGGTGCTTTTTTAATCAGCTCAGACTCCAACATTGTACTGTACGTTGCACGTGCATGCTAATCCTCTTAAGGAATGTGGCAGGTCAACAGACAGCAACAAGTCAGAAAAATACCAGAACTAAAACATGCTTCACCACTGTCCACATGCAAACTGCTGTCATGGTCACTGAGGAGGGTACATGGCAGGAAAATCTCCCAGATTTCAATTCTTTATTAGAATAGGATGGCAGTCATCCATATTCAACAACAAAAGTGTGTTCTCTTGGTATTTATCTTGTCCAAGTCTCTAGAAACTTGGCTACATTTCAGATGTGTGTTTTTCTGAAGTGAAACCGACTCCAAATCCTTCCTGTTTAGAGAAGTATTACAATGAACACAACTCTCTCTAGAGTAAATAAAAATAACACTTCTTCAGCTACGCTGACTCCTCCAATAGCACTTTCGGTTTTGATTGTATATTTTTTTCTGTTTCTTTGTTTTTGTAGAATATAGTCGGACCACCAAATGGATTTGGTATGGCTAACGTTTGTAAAACTGAAAAATAATGGCTAACCCCATTCCATAGCCCAAAAGAGAAGCAAGTTTCTTAAGGGAATTTATTCTTAGTGGTTTTGTTCTCTTCCATGTATCTGAGAAGTAACCCACAGAAAATTAAGGTCCCTCTTCCCTCCAAATAGTGGGTAGAAATTTTATATGTGGACCCATATTGGATGATTAGTATGAAATTTTAGTAGGACCTGTTTTTTGTAAGGGTAGGGGAGTTCGGTAATAATGGAATATTTAGAGTGACCATAAATTATCACATCAAACTGATGTTAAAGAATGGCCTGTTTTCCTCAAATAGTTTTCTCTAAAATGTTGGGTTGACCATGGATTCTTATAGAATGACTTGAAGCAGGGTTTTTATTGAGGTATCTAATGACCATTCTGGCTTGGCCACTGACAGACTCAGATTTAAAGAGGGTTAGGTTGCTGGAAGATTCTTTCTATATGAATTTCAAAGCCATGCACTGAGAAGTACAAAATTTGTACATAATAAAATTGGTTAACAATGCACCCATTCTGATCCTAACATTGCTTTATTTTTCCCTATATTTTGCTATTGCCAAATGCAATCAACAAGTAATATTAATGGTGGAGCCTGAGCATATCCCAGAACATACACACTGATGCAGTATGTTCTCCCTTTCCTCTACAGAATCAAGAACCCATAGGAAAAAAAAAAAAAAAAGCAGCCTTTAAAATTCTACCCTAACTTTTCATTTTCAGAAATTCCCTTATTCACTCATGGCAAATTATTGATTCTATATTCATATTCTTTAGTTCCCCTGGTGATCCTTCTTGGTTTCTTTTTATTTTTTATTTTTTGTTATTTATTTTATTATGTTATGTAGTCGCCATACAATACATCATTAGTTTTTTTTAAAGATTTTATTTATTTATTTATATATCTATTTTTTAAGATTTTATTTATTTATTCATGAGAGACAGAGGGAGAGAGAGAACAAGAGAGAGAGAGAAGCAGAGGGAGAAGCAGGGGGAGCCCGGTGCGGGACTCGATCCTGCGACCCTGGGATCATGACCTGAGCCGAAGGCAGACGCTTAACCATCTGAGCCACCCAGGCGCCCTACAGCATTAGTTTTTGATGTAGTGATCCATGATTCATTGTTTTCGTGTAACACCCAGTGCTCCACGCAGTCACGCAGTCCTTGGTTTCTTAGGCATCCTTTTAAAATCTTGGTATCTCCGAGGCACAATAAAGAAAACAATTACCTTATTGATCTAGTAAGTTCCTGTTCCATTTTGCGAAGTATTAGAAATACCATTCTTACAAAATAATTTAATTACTAAATTAATACATGTTCATTTCAAATTCTGAAACAATAAATGATGCATACAGAAAATATTAACTCTCTCTATTTTCCATACGCTGAGTACAGAAATGTGAACATTCCTAAACACTAAAGTTTTTTGCCCTACAGAACATTAAACAAATGTCTTATATAAAAATAAATAACTAAATAAACTACTTCAGTGTACCTTTTCTAATGAACTGTGTAAGTTCCTGCTTCTCAAACACTCTTTGAACCAGCATCACAATATGATTGGTTCTTTCATTAATGAATTAGTTATTATTAACTAATTCTTAAATCATTGACATGAGCTTATTTTACACTTGCATGACAGTGATGTTAACTTTTTAAAATTATGTTTTAACAGTGTCATCAGAATTTCATACAGGTGTGCACCAAGAATCTCATAACAGAATTATTTGTAATAACCTACTGTTAGGAATATTCTATATGCTGTAGGAGTAGGACCCCTTTGAGATAAATCATCAAGTCTTCCTGGTGTTCCCTCCAGCCCAGTCATTAAACTCCAAAGTATTCACTTCCTTGGCTTCTATGACCATAGATCATTTTTGTCTCTTTCTGCATAAACGTGCATAGATAGTCACTACAGTATGTACTCTTCTGTTTCTGGCTTGATTTACTTACTATGGTAGATGTGAGAATCACTCCTGTTGTTTCACGTACCAATAGTTGCAGAAGATTTCACAATATACGTTATACATTCTTTCTTCTTTAGATGGATATTTAAGATATTATTTGTAATAACTAGTAGCTGGAAAGTACCCAAAAGACCACCTTGGTTATTATTTCTATTGATTATAAATCAATTGCATCTCCCCTTGAAGGCATTTAGTTGCACTGCAAATGGTCTAATGGACAAAAATTAAATATGGGTATATACTGGGTCATAGGAGATATATGTTGTCAATTTCTCTTCTCTTTGCACATAATTATTGCTTAGTTTATTAATTTTGGTTAATTAAATTTACTTTAAAAAATTAAGTATACTTTTGAATGTTAGAGTGACAACTCTTCCTATTTTTGAAAATCAAACTCTATCTACTCTTAGATAAAAATAAGAAAACTCTTCCTAAGGTGCACTCATTTAATTCTCTTCCCACATTATGGATATGAAGTCTTTACAAGTTTTTTACTTCTCTATTCTCAGAACAAGACATTTAGAAAGATTTTACTTCTTCATTCATTTTTCCAGTTGGTAACAGGATTTGATGGAGAGTTAAAAAAAAAAAAATGACCCTGACCCCAAGTCTCCGTGGATGTGTGTGGGGTTTCTTTCTCTGCCTCAGACTCTGTGACCACTTCAGCCAGGACATTCTCTTTCATCCTTGTTCCACGCCCCTCCCCCTGAAGTCCAACATTATCGACAGGATGCGGTAGGTCTTTGGTACCAGATCTTATAAGCAGGAAAATATTAGTTACCTTCAGAAAAGCAATGAATGACAGAGACAACTTCGTTTCTATGGCCACTTGGATGAAAACTTCCATTTGGATTTCTCAAAGATAATTCAGACTTGATTTGCTAAAAGAATACCCATGATCTTGTCTGACCTCATTCAAATCTCGTCCATTTCCAGTGTTCCCTTTCTCAAAAAGGACACCATCAAATTACACAAGCTAAAAAAACTGATCTCTTTCTACTCTATATCCAAATCACTACTATGATCTGTCAAATTATAATTTCTAAGCCATGCATTCTTTTTTTTTAATTTTATTTATTTGAGAGAGAGAGTGAGAGAGAGAGAGCACAAGAGGGGGTAGGGTCAGAGGGAGAAGCAGACTCCCCACTGAGCAGGAACCGCCCCCCCCAGTGCGGGACTCGATCCCGGGACTCTGGGATCATGACCTGAGCCGAAGGCAGTCGCTTTACCAACTGAGCCACCCAGGCACCCTCTAGGCCATGCATTCTTTATGAGTTGTAGATTTTATAGATTGTCCTCAGGTGAATGAAAATTAGTAGGAGGACGAAATATTTTTTATTTTTATGTATAAAGAATACACACACATATAAAATCAGATATACAGTATGCTTGTGGTATTACAATTTCATGGAGGAGGGGCTATCAAAAATGTCTAAAAAATGGGGTGATTAAGAATAAAGTTGAGAAATATTGTGCTAAATGTAGGTAGAATCTGTCCACTTCTCTCATTTTCATGGTTACCATCTTTCCTGCCTGGAGTCTAACAATATCTCTGTCATGCTCTCTCATCATCCAATCTGATTGTCTTCCAATCTCTTCTGCACCCTGCAACCAGACTAACATTTCCACATCTGATCATTTCTCCCACAGCTTAAAATCTTTCAGTGGTCTCCATTGCTCTTAAGCTATAAACCAAATTCTTATAGGACTTACATGATATATTTTGGCTCTGGTTTTGTGTATGTCTACAGTGTCATCCCACACTACAGTGACCCTTACCTTCTGCAGTCAAGCCACAGTGCTTTTCAGTAACACCTTGGTTAACACCACAGCAGTGATAATGCACATTTCTCCTTACACTTGGCCTGGTCAGACTCTCCCATCCCATTCATCAGATCTCAGTTTAATGATTACTTCCTCCAGGGAGCATTCCCTGACTTCTCAAGCTATGCTATGCCAGATATGTATGTTATAAACCTCCTGGGATAACATTTCCTACCTTCAGAGCACGTATCAGTTTGGGTTTATATACTCCTATGTAATCAATATTCCAGTCCTTATTAAACTGTATGTTTCATGAGAGCAAAACTTTACATCATTTCCCCAGCACTTAACACGCTATCAGGCTCACAGTAGGCATGTAGCAAATATCATCTGAATGAATGTACACAGCATGTCATACTTTATTCTGTATTTTTCTAGTGCTACAATAATAACCAAATGATTTTTCATGTTCCATCAATTCTTTTTTTTCTTTAAGTCTTTTTTTTTTTTAGGATTTTATTTATTCATTTGAGAAAGAGGGCATGAGCGGGGGTGGAGGGGCAGAGGGAGAGGGAGAGGGAGGCTCCCAGCTGAGCAGGGAGCCCGATATGGGGCTCGATCCCAGGAACCTGGGATCATGACCTGAGCTGAAGGCAGATGCAGATGAACCACTCAGGTCCCCTCTCCCCCCATCAAGTCTTTCATGACCTCGGTTCCTGTCTACCTTTCCAACTTTTTATGCCACTCTGTTCAATAGGCTCAGGTGCACCAGGCACCCTCTTAACAAAGGGATTGTGCTCATGATCTTTTCTCTGCTTCCATTTCTCCTATGAGCATGAGCTATAGGAATAATTTCTCAGCTTTGACCCTGAGATCCGGTGGTCCCTCTCAAAGAGGTATTTCTTTATCACTGTATCTTAAGTTCTGCTTCCTCCCATCATTTTGATTCTCTATAGCCTGTTCATTTTCACAATTTTGAATTATGTGTTTATTTGCTTTCAGAAAGTGAAGTTGTCTACTAGGGAGCTAATAGGGCCTGAATACCAGGTAGGAGAACTGAAGTGTGAAAATGGTTCAGGAATGGAATAAAAAAGTCCAAATTCCAAGTGATACTTAGAAAAAGAGTCATGTATGAAGAAGATGAAGAATGAGAAATCTAAGAGAGGATAAAACAAGATGTTATGGTCTTGTAGCACCCCCCCAAAAAAAAGAGTCATTCTCAGGGTTGAAGCTGAGTGTTACATCCTGGAACATGCTGGTCACATCAAGGTACCACTTGATGGGGCGCCTGGGTGGCTCAGTCAGTTAGCGTCTGCCTTCGCCTAAGGTCATGACCCCAGGGTCCTGGGATCGAGTCCCACCCACGTCAGGCTCCCTCCTAAGTGGGGAGCCTGCTTCTCCCTCTGTCTCACGCTCCCCCTGCTTGTGCTCTCTCTTTCTCTCTGACAAATAAATAAATAGAATCTTTAAAAAAAGAGAAAGGTACCACTAACCTGTAGGTGAATTATACTCCCTGGCCAAGTGTCACTACTTCATCTCTCACAATTGCCCTTATGGTTATGTTTATCAAATTTGCCATTTCATTTTTCCATCAAATGTTCTTTGGAAATGTGGATTTTTCAGTGTAAATGCAATTTTTGCGGACACCAAATCAGAAATATGTCTTGAATTACCACCTTGATACCAAAAATATACATAAGTGTATAGGGAGTTTTCTATTATTGATATTTTACCCTAGAGATAAATTTTAAAATGATAAAATAGTCTTGTACAAAAGCTTTCACTTTCATAAGAGTTTATATAAATATTTGTTCATGAATTTAATAACAATAATAATAAATTAGTGGAATGTGAATCACCTGAATCTAGTGATATCTTTTTTATATATTTTATATTTACATCCTCCATGAATTCAGTGAGAATCAATTGCTTCTTTTACTTACCAGCTAGAATTTTGAAAATTCATTCTTAGATAAAAAGTTTATCATGATAAAACAAACCAAAGGTAAATAGCATTTTCTGCAACCCAAACTGAGCTGGTTTGGTCTTTGTTGTATTCACTCCCCTTTCTGAAGACATTAATATATAGCTGCAGTCATAGCCCTTTATTTTAAAGGAAAGAAGTTAATCTTACAATCCTAAATGCAAATTTTGGAAGTCACTTGTCTTTGTATGGGCACTAAAACCACTTGGTCAATTAAAGGTTAAATCCTGTCATGAAAACTAATATTTCTATAGCTTCTCTGAAATAAAATGGCCAAATTATTTTTGGCCTCCCAATGTTTTTTGTGTGTATTTATTGCTAAAAATAAGGTCAAAGATTTAAGAGTTTGGGTTTCATTTGAAATGAGACTTAAACAGAAGAAACGCGATATCTTTACCAAACAGCTACAGAAACAACTGGGCCATCACTGTTAAATTAGTTTGAAAACTAGGTTTGAATTTACATATTTGGGAAATCACAACTCATAGAAATACTAATTGCCAAGGAAAGCTGTGACAGGTCCATTTTTCTTTTCTTTTCTCTTCTTGTTTTTTTCTTTTTTCACATAAACTTACAAAGTAAGTGCTAAGTAGAAGTAAAGGACAGTAACATGGTAAATTAATAAAAATTATATTAGAACATTCTTACCACAGGGGTGGCTGGGTTGCTCAGTTAGTTGGCATCTGCCTTCGGCTCAGGTCATGATCTCAGGGTCCTGGGATTGGGCCCCACATCGGGCTCCTTGCTCAGTGGGAAGCCTGCTGTTCCCTCTCCCTACCCCCTGCTCCTGCTCTCTCTTGCTATCTCTCTCTCAAATAATTAAATAAAATCTTTTTTTAAAAAAAGAACATTTTTATCACAGTAGGAAACTTTTTGCTCTCTTAAATAGAGCCTTAATTTTCAATAATTTACTTCCTAAAATGATCCCCCCCTTTTTTTTGTCTAGAGTCATAGTTTATAACTATTCCATGCATTTTGTCTTTCTCTACATTTCTTCTAAGCAGAGATAATCAATATGTCTAGAACGCTTGCATTCTAAGAATATTAATTCTGAAATGGAAACAAATTTAATCTTCCTAGCACTGCCTAATTTTGAGACAAATTTGAAACTTTCCAAATGTAATCACTTCTAGACCTCTCTCATCTAGACTTTTGAATGACATCCAGAAAGAAGGGCCAAGCTTTTCCTTCTATTTTACGTATCAGTATAATGAGCTTAGGTGATACGTTCTTTGAATACTTGGAAAGTCATAGAAACCACTGGATTTCTTAAGCATCCTGGCTTTGTAACTTTCTTGGGTATGGTACATTTTCAATCCTGCGGATTTGTGGTGCTGGCCAGTTAAGTCCATGATCATGTTTTCTCCCTTGTGTGAAAGACTGGGACATACTTCATAAATGTGTATGTATCTTTTTTCCTCCTAAAACTGGGAGATGTTTGTAGAGTAATGCTAAGCCATTTAGCCTCCATGAAGATTTATGTTTTCTAAAAAGGAAAATCATGGGTAAACCAAGCCTCATTTTTTATTTAAATTCACAGGTATGTTATTTAAGGATAATTGTCACGCTTCATAGAGCCTTATTGATCCACTGGAAAAAAGGGAGGACTTTGTTACTGATGCTTTCCAAAACCAAAATATTGTTTATATATTTGGGTACAGCTAATTCTGAGAATGAACGGGAACCAAAATAAATATATAATATAATATATAAATATGTAATATAAATATATATTTTCATATATAGGATATATATGACACTAAAATTGTCTAAAATAAAAGAAAATTTGTTACATGCATTCTGCTGTTGTTAGCATATAGAAACATGGCTTAGTATTTTCAAGCCATTTTAAAATGTACCTGGAGTTGGCATCGGTTTTCCAGCATACAATATGTTTTTCTTTCAAAATATTTAATTTTTTCATGTATTCTCACATATACATCTCCCAAAGCTATTATAACAAAGCCATTAGATATATATTATATTATATATAATATATAAATATATTATTTAAAACTATTGTATTCACATGACTCTACTCTAAAGAATTCTACATCGTTTCCTAACTGCATTGAAGCTTTAACTTGTACCTAAAATAACACACTGAAAAAAATAAAACATTTTCAGTTAGTTAAGCAACTGCCTTCGGCTCAGGTCATGATCCTGGAGTCCCAGGATCGAGTCCCGCATCGGGCTCCCTGCTCAGCAGGGAGTCTGCTTCTCCCTCTGACCCTCCTCCCTCTCATGCTCTCTGTCTCTCATTCTCTCTCTCCCAAATAAATAAAAAATCTTAAAAAAAGAGAAAAAAACAATAAAAATAATTTTGTTTTTTTATTTCCTTTCACAGGATAGTCGTACAGAAAAGTGTTATAATTGTATAAATGTTAATGTTTAGAGTCTTTAACATCCCTTGACTTTTCCACTTTCTTCTTCAAATTCCATATTCTTACAATGCTCTCTAAACTCAGCAGCTACTACAATGTAACACAAGTGATTAGAGGAAATCATTTACTCAAGTTGTGAAAGTCATTTGTAATGTCCAGTTGTACCACTCGCATCATTAACAGATAATAAGATACAAACACTGCATACTTTCCAATCACTTGAGCTAGTTTATTTTTTCATTAGTAAAATGCCAATGTGCATCATACCTGCCAACTCCACATCTCTGGAAAATATCTGTCTGAGGCCAACTTCACCTCACAAAATTTTTACAAGAAATTGCAGAATTTGGCTGCTTTGAAGGACTTCAGTGCTCTCTGGTGTCTTTTGTGGATTTTCTGCTTTTGATATTTTTTTAATACGGAACATGACTATAAATAATTAAATTTGAAAAATAGATTAACACATTTTTAGTATAGTATTCACAAATTTCAGAAGACAGATCCTACTACCAAGTTATGGATACAAGGGCTGCAACAGAATTTGAAATTATTCTTTATTCCTCATAAATAATGGACATTAGAGGAGCAAGATATAAGATTTCCCCCCTGTATTTAGATGCTTGAAATAAGAGTAACTGCTATCACCATCCCACACATAAGATCAAGGGACAGGTTTTAAATTAATGGCAACATGTAACAAGCTGTAACACACTGTCTGGCTAAGATACCTTTAGAGGGTAGTTTAGCAGTTTAACAATGTGAATAATCTGATCTTGACAATTTCAGTCTCATTTCTCCTAATCATATTAGTTGGTCCTCTACTTCAATTCTTTCCAGATGCCTATTTATGTTAAGGAACACTGCTTTAATTTATAAAAGAGATTTTTTTAAGAGAAGAATTTAAACCACCTGCCTTAATCCCATTCTTCTTCATGTAGTTTAGTGCTCAGGAAAAATATGGTTCTTCAGTTTTAATTCATGAAATATATTTTTTTAAAAATTCATGAAATAGCTTGATAGAAGTAATTATGCCTGTCCTTCAAGCACTACAGGAGCAGTTCATTTTTTCTTTCTCATCAAAATGAAAATGCTGTGTGTGGGCATCTGGGTGGTTCAGTCGGTTGGGCATCTGCCTTCCACTAGGGTCATGATCCCATAGTCCTGGGATAAGTCCCGCATGGGGCTCCCTGCTCAGCGGGGAGTGTCTTCTCTGCCCCTCCCCTGGCTGGTGCTTTCTCTCTCTCTCTCTTTCTCTCACCCTTGCTTGCTCACTCTCTCTCTCAAATAAAAAATAAAATATTTAAAAAAAAAGAAAAAAAAGTGTGTGTGTGTGTGTTGTAGGGGTTAAATTTTACATAAGCCAAAAGTTCTCCCATGAAACTGCTGTTTTGCTAAAGTATAGTACTCTAGCAGCATAAAATTATACTCCTCCCAAGAAAAAAGATGCTGAACAATCAGTAGTCTATAGCCCTCACTTTTTGAAACACTGTATTATTAATGATTCTACAGAAGAGTGTGACCATCTTCATGCTTTTCTGTTTCCTCTTAGTAATAGAAACTCAAAGTATTAACCTGGACACACATTCACCCAGCCTCAGACTGGGTTTGCCAGCCTTTTTTGCATATTGGTATGATCATATGACTAAATTCTAGCTGATGGCTTAATAAACATATGATAAGTGAAACTGGAGTATCATGTCTTTAAAAGAGTGATAGGACAACCAAAATGCAGAAACTTGGATCCTTGGATGAGGTAGAGACACAGAGAGGTGTTTGTTATATCTAGATAAGGTTAGCTTATATTCTCACTTACCCAGTTAATCTTTTTAATTGTGAAACAATTCAAACACAAAGAAAAGCACAGAGACATCCATGTGTGCACCACCCAGAATTAGCAAAATTTAACTTATTATTAAATAAAACACCAAATAATTTATCTTTCTTTCTTTGAAGTACTTGCTGTTTTGGATTTGGTGTGTGCCTTTTCCATTTGTGTTTCTGAAAACGTATTACAAACATATGTATCCAACAAAAACATAGTATTTTTATTGCATTCAAAAGTTCTATATGACGGATATCAAATTATACTTTTTTCACACACTAGTGTGTTTAATTCATTTAGTTTTATTATGCTTATGTATATATTTTAATCTCTCTGCCATCCTTTTATTTGTGTGTGTGTTTACTTACCTTGATTTTCTGTGCTTTTCATAAATACTGCCACACCTTCTTTCTGGCGATCTATTGATCTGACTGAGTTTTATTCTCGCATGCATTTTTCCTTACTGATTTGCAAGTTACATCATCTATATCTATTTTTTCCAGAGGTTGCTTTAATAATACATGCATTGGGATGCCTGGGTGGCTCAGTCGTTAAGCGTCTGCCTTCAGCTCAGGTCATGATCCCAGGATCCTGGGATTGAGCCCTGCATCAGGCTCCTTGCTAGGCAAGGAGGCTGCTTCTCCCTCTCCCACTCCCCTTGCTTGTGCTCACTCTCTCTCTCTGATAAATAAATAAATAAATAAAATCTTTAAAAAAATAAATAAATGATAAAAATACATGCATTATTAATAAGCTCTAAGATAAATAAAAAATCTCTATTCTACTCTTTTTGTTTGTTTTTTAAATTTATTTTCTATTCTACTCTTGAATAAAATGATAGTTAAAACAGTTAACTGTAGGGCGTCTGGGTGGCTCAGTTGGTTAAGCGACTGCCTACGGCTCAGGTCATGATCCTGGAGTCCCGGGATCGAGTCCCGCATCCGGCTCCCTGCTCGGCAGGGAGTCTGCTTCTCCCTCTGACCCTCTTCCCTCTGGTGCTCTCTATCTCTCATTCTCTCTCTCTCAAACAAATAAATAAAATCTTTAAAAAAAACAGTTAAGTGTATATTTATTTTTTAAAAAGATTTATTTATTTATTTTTTATATAGAGAGGGGGGGTTGCCACAGAGGGAGAGAGAGAGAATCCTCAAGCAGACTCCCCACTGAGCACGGAGCCCAACATGGGGCTCAATCTCAGGACCCTGAGATCATGACCTGAGCTGAAATCAAGAGCCAGACGCTTAACTGGCTGAGTCACCCAGGTGCCCCAGTTTATTATTTTTTTTAATGCACCTTATTCATCTTGTTTTTATTATCAATAGTTAAATTCATCAAAAGACTCCATTGATTTCTTTCTTCACCATTTCTTCTTGTAGTCTACATCTTTCTTAGTTAAATCCCCTTTCTGACTAAGTATACAGGTTAGTACTTCTTTCAGTGGCCCTAATGGTAGTCAGGGTCCAGCCTCAGGAGGGTGAGCAAAAAGATTATTATGCAGTTTCCCCCCTAAAAGATGCACACACATACACACACACAAACAAAAAGTAAGATATCACATGTATAGTATATAGTCTCTACCAATGTTTAAAATAACCCCTGAAATCAAACATTTCTTAGGACATCTAAATGACTAGTTTTTATTATTAATTTTTATTGAATAATTGTAAGATTTATGGAGAAAGTTAACTTCAGAGGGCTGAATTCATACAAAGAAAATTTACCACAAGTTATATAAAAAAGAACTGTTGTTAAGTGTGTTTAAAACCATAGAAATCAGTCTCTACTAAGAGGTCTGTAATGGAAGACTGAGAAAGAAAGCTAAAACAAATGAATTCAAAAGAAAATTTTGTTTTTGTATTCTTAGACATTAAGCTAAAATAATATTAAAAAGTAGTATCTAATGGCAATCCTCCACACAGTACTTTACTTTTATTTTTTTGACTATATCATTTTATTTTAATATAAATTCTTATCCTCTAAGTTAATCTGCACTCTACCTATTGCTGCCTGAAATGCAGCAATATGCGATTGCTGGGTGGGTAGCTCTATTTTCAACTGTTTGAGGAACCTCCATACTGTTTTCCAGAGTGGCTGCACCAGCTTGCATTTCCACCAACAGTGTAGGAGGCTTCCCCTTTCTCCGCATCCCCACCAACATCTGTAGTTTCCTGACTTGTTAATTTGAGCCATTCTGACTGGTGGGAGGTGGTATCTTGTAGGGATCTGAAGGGGTACGTGCACCCTGATGTTTATAGCAGCAATGTCTACAATAGCCAAACTGTGGAAAGAGCCAAGATGTCCATCGACAGATGACTGGATAAAGAAGAGGTGGTATATATATTCAATGGAATATTATGCAGCCATCAAAAGGAATGAGATCTTGCCATTTCCAATGATGTGGATGGAACTGGAGGGTGTTATGCTGAGTGAAATAAGTCAATCAGAGAAAGACATGTATCATAATACCTCACTGATAGGAGGAATTCTTAATCTCAGGAAACAAACTGAGGGTTGCTGGAGTGGGGGTGGGGTGGGAGGGATGGGGTGGCTGGGTGATAGACATTGGGGAGGGTATGTGCTATGGTGAGCGCTGTGAATTGTGCAAGACTATTGAATCACCGATCTGTACCTCTGAAACAAATAATACAATATATGTTAAAAGAAAAAAAAAGAAGAAGAGGAAGATAGTAGGAGGGGAAGAATGAAGGGGGGGAAATCGGAGGGGGAGATGAACCATGAGAGATGATAGACTCTGAAAAACAAACTGAGGGTTCTAGAGGGGAGGGGGGTGGGGGGATGGGTTAGCCTGGTGATGGGTATTAAAGAGGGCACGTTCTGCATGGAGCACTGGGTGTTATATGCAAACAATGAATCATGGAACACTACATCAAAAACTAATGATGTAATGTATGGTGATTAACATTTAAAAAATTTTTAAAAATGCAGCAATATGTATTGGGTAATTGTTTTTATTTAATTATTTGTATCTTAAAGGCCTTCATGTTAATCTACTACTTTGAATTCAATTGGATTGAAATTAATGCAGTTTTAGTACAAATTATTTAAAAACATTTCTGTTTAGTGGCAATGTCACTTTCAGCTTAAGTTTACGATCACAAGACAGGAAGATTTTATCAATACTTTGGATTAAAGATAGTTTGTTCTCCAAGTATTAATAACCACATTTTATAAAGCACACCCACACAGATATATACTGTCACATATATCTATTTATATTATTCAGGCTGGTGAGTTCCCTCATTTTTTTTGTTCATAAATTTATTAGTATATTCCTTTATTGTGTCTCATCCTTCACCAAAATGCAAGTTTCTGAGAACAAGATGCCTGTCTATTTTGTTCTCTGTTGTATCTTTTTTTTTTTAAAGATTTTATTTATTTATTTATTTGAGAGAGAGAGAATGAGAGAGAGCACGAGAGGGAAGAGGGTCAGAGGGAGAAGCAGACTCCCTGCTGAGCAGGGTGCCCGATGTGGGACTCGATCCCGGGACTCCAGGATCATGACCTGAGCTGAAGGCAGTCACTTAACCAACTGAGCCACCCAGGCGCCCCTGTTCTCTGTTGTATCTTAAGGGCCTACAATAGTTTCTGTCATAGAGAAGGCACTTAAATCCCTATTGGATGAGGGAATGTGGCAGGTATTCTATTAGCTTTGTTTTCTTCTCAGACTGTTCTCTCTTGGAGCCTTCTACCCTCTTGCTCCATACAGGACCAGCAGCCTTCTAGAATAATAGGGATTCTTTTTGCCTCTTTCTTTCTTTCTTTTTTTTTTTTTAAGTAGGCTCCACACCCAACATGGGGCTTGAACTCATGACCCTGAGATCAAAAGTTGGTCGCTCCACTGACTGAGCCACTTAAGCGCCCCACCTCTTGCCTCTTTCCAATCTTGGGTTTCCTTTTTCCTTAAAGCTTTTCTCCTCCTTGGTTTAGCTCTTCATTTTGGTGGGTCACAATTCATAGATTGTAAAATGTTTTAGCAATTCTTTCCAAATGCCACTGCTATATAACAAACCACTTCAAAACTTAGTGTCACTCTGCCTCAGCACCCACTCATTGTATTCTGGATTCTGTGAGATAGGAATTTCAGAAAGGCTCAGGTGGGCCTTTGTGACCCGGGGTCTCTCACTGAGGTTGTATTGAGATGGAGCTGGAACCACAGGAAGTCTATAGCAGCTGAGGACTGGTTACGTCTCTCTTTCTCTCTTTAAGGTATTTCTTCTTATGTAGTTGAGGGCCTCTCCATTTGGTCTCTCTATGTGTCTAGTTTGGGCTTCCTCACAGCGTGGCAGCATCAGGGCAATTAGACGGCTTACATGGAGGCTGGCTTACACAGAATATCATTATTCTTTCCTTGTACTTAATGATAGGTTGGTGGGTATAGAATTCTAGAATGGATCATTTCCCTTCAGGATTTTGTTTTCTTTCAGAAGTATTGTTGAGAAGTCCAATGTCATTTTCAACACACATCCTTTCTATGTCAGCTGATAAATGTTCTCTTTATCCACAGTGTTCTGGAGCTTCATGTAAATCAGGGCATAGATTTGATTGAATTAATGGAAGTTTTGCTTGGTTGAATTTTAAGTTCTGCTTAATTTTATATCCTTAAAATTGGGTTCCTTCCCATTACTTCGATAAACTAGCTTGAATCAACCTGAGTCCATTTGAACTGCTTTAACAAAATACCACAGACTGAGGAGCTTCTACATAACAGAAATTTGTTTCTCACAGTTCTAGAGGTTGGGAGGTCCAAGATCAAGTTGCCAGTGTGACTGTGTTCTGGTGAGAGTCCTCTTTTCTTCCTGCTTCATAGCCAGGACCTTCTTGCTATGTCCTCACATGTTGGAAAAGGCGAGTTCACTCATTTTTAATTTGTAAACATTCAGAGATTGTTCAATGAATAATGTTTAATTTTGTCTTTGTTTAAATTAAGTAGTTATCGTAGGCATAAATCTGGGAATCATCCTTGCTATTCTCTACTGTATAGCATTGGTGTGTGAAAGGTCAATAGATCATGTCCACTCTAGAATGCATGTCAAAACATGTTTTAAAAAATAAATCTGATATGACCTGGACAGTATGCAGTATAATTGGTTAAATATATCACAAAATATTAAAATTTTTTTATATGTCCCATGTCATGAAGAAGCTTTTTACAGCATTAGACATTTCCCATATGGTGATTCCTGAAGCCCGAAACACTGTATTTTTAGTCATTAAGAAATGGAATGAGAGGAGGAGGAGACATAGCTTGGAGACTGTATGTGGTAGTAGTTAAATGAATTCTGTCAATGCATTTATCTCCAACTCTGCATTTCCCAAGGCAAGGAGAATTTTTTTTTTTATAACATTTTCAAGGAAAAAGGCATTCTCTTTTAGAACTTTTTGGTGGTAGTTGCTTCAAACTGGAAATTAATTAATATAATAGATCAGTGGACAGTCTAGGAGACGTTTATATGGAGCAGAATGTCTTATTTTAACCTTCAAGTGTCAAATAAAGATAGATGGAGGAACAGCGTTTGTAACAAAACATTTTCAGTCATAAGGCAGAGTACTATGTGTTCATCATCCCACTTCTTGTTCTTGGACACAGAAAGACTACAATCCCCAGGCTCCCTTGAGTAAAAGTTGGTGTCACTTGATGAAGTTTTGACCAATATTGTGTTGATGATGTTGAAGATATTTTCAGGCATAGCCCTAAAAAAATAAATCATGTGATGCTCCATTTATTTTTTCCTATCACATAGTAGCTTTATAGGCCACTTGCACCAAATTATATAGCTAAAAAATGGAAGCAGCCTGGTTCGTGAGTCACGGCTTGAAAAGGAGAGGTGCTTGGCAAAGCTTAAGCTCAGAGACCCACACACCCATATTAGACTCATACATGAACAAGAAATAAACTTTTATTACAGTTAGCCAGTGAGATGTTGAAATGTATCTATCCTTTCTTGACTAATTTGAAATATTGCAATTTAATCTATCCCATCCGGACTAATCTTAAAATAGAAAACAAAAACTAAAGTATGTGACAATAGTGAAGAGCTAAGTTCCGGTTGTGAGGACTTGGGTGCTAGGGGCTAGAAAGGTGTTGAACACTATTATACAGGAAGAAAACAGTTAGTAATCCTAAAATATGTGATTGCTTGGGGAGGAAGCCAGGAAACATGGATGGACAAAATGAAAGCAAGAGTGTGTGTGGTTATTATTGACTGCGCTCGATAAATTATTACAGGAAAAAGATGAGTTCAGAATTGGCAGATTCACGAGCATAAAGGTAAGGAAATAGGAACAACACAGAGATTTTACCCCCTTACGGCATTAGATTTCAAACAGTAGGGGATGGGATTACAAAGACTTTGAATGACAAAGTCATGTTATGGCCCTCATGTTGAATAAAGTCATGTGAAGAAAAGAAGAGACTGAAGTTGTAGTGACTTTTAATATAATTCTTAGCTGAAAAAAAGGAACTGAGGTAAAGAGAATTTAAGGGTGTTGCCTTTCTACACATTGTACCAGATAATCTTAAATAAACACCATTCAGTTGAGAAGAAAGCATGGTGATGTGAATAAGGAAGATAATTATTCTTGATATTTAAATTAAAGAAAGAACTATAGGTATGATTTCTGGTATGGGGAACTGACTGGAAGTAAATGGAGTGGAGGACTACTCAGTTTTTGACAACAATATATTGCCAAAGAAACCTGACTGTTTAACATTTAAAATGAGACTTGGGTTTCCATTATGGAGAAGCAGGCATCTCCTAAGGAATTCTCATTTCAGACTCAGACAAGTAGACTCGTGGATGAGTAACTTCCCAGAATGTGGAGTTTAGGAAGACATGTACAGGAGAGTTATTTCCCTAGAGAGAGGAAGGATCTCCCTCAATCCCTAAGTAAAGTGCTTTCATACTAGCCACCCAGTGAGAGTTCAGTGTTTCTATCAACCAGGGATTATTGCATGTTTTCTACTTTTCTCCTTTCTGATTGAGCATGTGTACTGCAGGCATTCTTTCCCTGTATCGGGTTTGTGGGACCAGACAACCTGTCATTGTATGTGATAGGTCATTAGACCAACAGAGGCCATAGCCAGACTTGTGAGAGACTACTGATGATCCTGGTCTTTAGACACATGCACTGACAAAATAGAACTAAATAGAACTGACTCCTTTGAGAGGTGGCAAGTATGTTCAGTGTATGGAAAGAAGAGAATAGTTTGGTGACCATAATAATGAACTGCTGGAGAGATAATATTAGGTGTTCATCACATCTTATACCTCATTCTGACTAATGGAATGGAGAAAGGCTCATCCACATTCCGTTGGCCAGACTCAGGTATAAGATGCAGTGAACACCTAACCTTGTCTCCCTAACAGTTCATTATTATGGTCAACAAACTATAGGCCAGTTCCAGACCCAGACCTTAAAAACATTTTACATGACCCAGAAGTTTTATAATGTGTTTGGAGCCTTGTGTTCTAGGTGGCAGAGCTACAAGATTATTGGAACATTGGTAGCTGTTGTGTATAATTAGTCTTTGTTACACAGAGATAGATGTGTGTGTGTGCATCTCTCTCTCTCTCTCTATATATATATATATATATATGTAATTTATATAAATAATATAAATATTATATATCATATATAAATATATATTCACATATTCACTTTCCTTGGTAATATAAACACATCCCTATTAATTCTGTCTCAAGAAGTGTTCCTTATAGCAAGTAGTTCAGAAATGTTGGGAGAATATAAAACATTCTTGGAGACAATACTCCTAAAATACTAACAGTGGGAACTTGTAGGAAGGTTGATCCTGTTGAGTTAGTTCTCTGTAAAATGCACATCACAAGATGTAATTGTCGTGTGATTTGGAGGACTAACACTGATGCATGCAAACACCCAGGGGAAAGCCTGATGTGTGGAAGTGACTGATAACTGTTAAGTAATAGTGGTAATGCCACTTTATTTTCAGAATGGAGAGAAATTATGAAGAATATGCTGTGCAAATGGTACAAATATTTGGTCATCCAAAGGGATATGGGGCTCAATTGCTCCTAATATCTGACCCTCATAAAATGTGTCATTTGACAATTGTCTTTCCTAAATTTTGCCATCTGTATGATAGAAAAGAAAGTACCTAGAGCATAAAGGGAAGTGACAGGTTATGTGTTCAGTAGTTTTGAACACAAAGTGAGATTTAGTCTCACTCTGCTACTATCTGTGGGCTCCACCTCCCTTGGATCCAGTAGCAGGGCTCAGGTATATTACAGGATAGAGTGAATGGAAGGAGAGGACCAAGGTCACACATCGGGCACATGCTCTGTTGACTCAGAATCTCTTTGGAACTCTAGTACTCGCTCTCTGTTGTAAAATTAAGAAGACTTCATGTTCCATATCTTAAAATATAAAACTGATTCAGACCCAAAGATTCACAGCATGTAGTTATTTAGGAAATTGCCTTGGAGCTGAGTCATTTTGCTATGATCTTTCTATTATCCATTTTTCCCATTATTTTTCCCTCTCTGATTTACATTGTGTTTCTTTTCTACCATGATTTCTACCACTTTAACTGTTTAGCATAAAAAATATTTCTTAAAGTAAACTTTGATTAATCTGTTGGCAATATGCCAACTGGATCCACAAATAAAATTTAAAAAAATCAAGACTGATTGAGATAGATTTCCTTTTAACATTCTGTAGATGAGAGAGGAAATGATCGAAGCATGATTTTGAAAATAATAGATATCAAACTCTTGCAAAACAACATTTTTGTCAGCTAATTGTAAATGAATGAGAAACATATGGATTAATTTTTCCATCAAAAACACACACATTTATAAATTCAAGCAAAATTTGTCTGGCAGAAGTCTTTTTTATTTTGCCAATTTCAAAATATTTGAAAATGATTTGAATGTTTATTTCAAACATAAAAAGTCATAGGATATTCATTATTACAACCTCAAAAAGAAGGAAAAAAACCCTATAAAGTGACTTCTACAAAAATAAGCAAATGCAGTTGTAATTTTGATAGCCCCATGGATTATTTCAAATGTAATTACCTGAAGGGAAAGAACATCATGATCTGCAGACCAGAAGCATGTTGGAAAAACTCAGGAAAATATCAAGGACCCAAGACATGATTCTATGTTGCTTACCCTCAAATATAAAAGGGGTAGAATCTCCAAAATAATTTCAAAATACATTTCATATTACTAATAGCATTTATTGAACTTAATATGAGAATAAAATGTACTGTGTATTATTGGTTTCAAGTAGTAGTTAGCCAATTTGACCTTAGCTCTTACAAAATTAAATAAGATTCAACTGGAATTTGATTAGAAATAGTGGTAAAAATACAAGGTGATCATATTAGTCTGAACTTTTTGGTTTAATAGTAGAAACCCTACTTAACCTATTTAAATGAGAACATTATTATTATTTTTTTAACAGAAAAGGAATACATTGGATCATACAGTTGGTAAGTCCAGATCTCGGACTGATTTTTATTAAGGTAGGGTTTAGGGGCCTACTTCCTGATCCTTACTTCCCCCTCTCTCTGTTGGCCTTCTTCCCAAGCAGTATTCACAAAATAGCTGTGAAAAGCTCCCGACTCCTGGGTTCCCAACATAATAACATTAGGGGAAAAAAGTACCACCTTTTGGATAGTTCTGGCAAAGGACTTAAAGTAGTGCAATGGTGTTGTGTGATGTGTTCGTCTGTTTACATGCTTCAGTCATGCCTGAAATCATGATGACCTAGGGAGGAAGGAGCAGGATCAGTGTCATCCAAAACAGACAGAATGAGGACAAAGGCATTGGCTTCTCAATAAATTGGGCTGATGTTTCAAAAAGAAATAATAAGGAATATTGAATGAGAAGGTACCTCAGAGTCACAGGGAATTTCTTCCAATACTATGGACAATTTCTATACAATTGCTGGTATTATTCACTATTCTAATGCGATGTACTATATTTGTTGTTTTTTCCTAAAATCTGACAAAATGAACAATTTTCAGTGTTCTCTGTTTGGTTAACTGCATTTTCCTTGAAAACATCCTAATGTGTTTTAATTGAACAGAGCTGGGTTTTGAAAGTGAACTCTTCCCTCTTGGAACTCTTAGATTCTTTTTGTCTTTCTTTCAGATTGTTTTATGATTCTCTTCCCTCTTCCTTCCTCATCAATCTATCCATGAGGCTGGGGTAGGAAGCCTGACCTTGGGTGGCTGCTCACATAGTTTGCCTCCTGCCTCAGAAGGCCTGAGACTGGGGCAAACAGGCAGAGGTCTCAAAGAAGGAAGATATGGATAATGTGACAGGCCAGTTCTGCTTAGACTTGGAGAGAAATCGCTCCCTGGGGTTATTTTCTCAACTACTTTCCTCAGTAAAGTGGTAAGATTTAAGAGCCTTGGTCAGCCAGCTGGGGGCAGTCACAGGAGAAAGGAGCCTAGGAAATAATCTGGTCAACCTCTAAAATATGTGAAGTGAGTTATAGAATCTCATGCTATGCAATGAGATAAAAAACTGACTGTATCACGTTTTGGACACAGCCCTGGTTAGTGATAAAGTCTATCCTCTTTATTTATTTTTTCCACCACTCTGTAATCATAACAGAGCTGGTTGAGGATTCTGAGATTGTGCTTGTCATTTTTGTATCTCCATTGATGACAGGAATCCTGGTCATAGAAGTTACCCTCTATGTTGTTTCAAAAAAGAAAGATCTTCATGGAAAGACCTAGAATATACCAGAAAGGTAATGAGGCTTGGTTTCTATGTCACTTTCTTCCTTGAGCGTCATTAATAACACAGAAAGTCCTAAGTTCTTTCTTCATTTGCAGCCGGGAGATACCTTATCACGGAACATTAGTGCTTTTTAGGTCTTGAGTATTTGCATGCAGTTCAGAAATGAGGCTGCAGAAAAATGATGATGAAAAACAGAAGGGCAATTCAAATCCCTAATGACAGACAAGCATCAGAATCATTGTTATTATAACCAGGTTAAGGGCTTATGTTGGTATCATTTGAAAACTAATGATCTAAATCATATACTCAGAAAAAAAACCAGTATGCTATTAAAGAAAGAAAGAAACAAAGAAAAGAAGAAAGGAAAGGAAAGGAAAGGAAAGGAAAGGAAAGGAAAGGAAAGGAAATAGAAGAAAACCCTTAAGAGTAAAGAGCTTTTCAGGGTGCCTGGGTGGCTCAGTCAAGCGACAGACTCTTGATTTCTGCTCAGGTCATGATCTCAGGGTCTTGAGATTGAGCCCGCATCAGGGCTCCACACTCAGCAGGGAGTCTGCTTGAAATTATCTCCCTCTCCCTCTGCCAGTCTCTCTGTTCCTGCTCTCTAAAATAAATAAATAAATCTTTAAAAATAGAGAGTAAAGAGCTTTTTTTTTTTAAGTTTAGAAAAATCAGGGTATATATTAGCTATTCACTTTGCTTTGTGGCTCCTTGAACACCTTAAAAAGGAATATTTTTCATGGAGAGAAAAAGTTAGGTGTGACTTTAAAAAATAGAGTCTAAAGGATGTTTTTGGATATTTTGGTCAGATTTTATAAGAATTCATTTGCATAATATTGGAATATAATCCGTGGGCTTATATTATGTTCCACTTTAACAAAAGAAGCAGACAGATTCTTTGTTAGCGGTCCTTAAGCTACACATGTATATGCTTTCGTTTGTACTGCCTCATAGAGTGAAGCAGTATTTTTTAATTCCTATTTTATTTTATGAGTAATTCAGGAAATATTTACTTTGCCTACAAGGTATAGTATAATACTATTTGTTAGTCACTGATCATCATATTCACCTCCACTTCATGGAAGTCTTGCATGTAGAAATATGTCAACACTGAAGCATTAGCTCCTCATTAGTGTAACATTTATTTTTCTAGTATAGTACACAGATGCATCACAAGGTAAACAATAACAATAATACTTGTGAATATTTCTCCAACATTTTTTTGTGTAACAGTCATTATGTTAAGTGTTTTACATGCCTGAACACATTTAATTCTTAAGGCAACATAATGAAGTAGTTAATTATTATCCACATTTCACTACAAAGACTTTGAGCACAAAATGGCTAAGTAATGGCTGAAGGTCATGTGACCAAATAAAAATCTCACCATTTTCTTTGCTATGCTTTATTTTCTAAAGCTGTTTTGAACATGTATTAAAAGGATGCTTGAGGGGCACCTGGGTGAGCTCTGTCATGATCTTGATATCAGCTCAAGTCATGAGCTCAGGGTAGTGGGATCAAACCCCGTGTAGGTTTCCACGCTCAGCAGAAGGCTGGTCTAAACTCTCTCTCTCTCCCTTGATTCCTCCCCCTACTCACATGTGCACTCTCTCTCAAATAAAAAATAAATCTTAAAAAAAGTTGCTTGAATATGTGAAAGGAAATCGTTGTTGTTTACAACAATCTTTGTAATTGTATGTTAAGCAATCATGTGACATAAAATATAGTAAAATTGTTTTAAGAAGAATAACTTCTTAAAATTGAGAAAAATGGGGAACCAAAAAAATATTTTCAAAATGTATACATAAGTTGTTTGTCAAGCTGTGTTGGAATAATGTCATTTGATTATAAAGCCACAATTATTCAACAGACATTTATTAGACATCTCCCTTCTGGCTGATTTTTGGATAAAGCCTGTATATGAAGCCAGAGTGTATTATTTTAGACAGAGAGACAATTCCCTCTAAGGAGAGGGAATGATTATGTTCAATATTTTTCTTTCTTTTTTGTCTCCCGCTGTCCCTTTATATTTATGTAGTATTTCTTTTCTGATATAACTCAAGCAATAAAAAGTTCTCTTGTAGGTTATTAAAATACTTTGTTCCATTGTAATGGTAAAGATTTAACTGGTTTAAAGGTAGGGCTTATCCCACTCTCCTTGTTCAGACCTGCTACAGACAGGGAAGAAAATGGTGAAGGTAAAGAGTCAAGTGGCTGATTTTTTTTCTTTCCATGCCTCATAATTCTACTTGTTTTCTCCATTCTTGGCAACAGAAGTTTCTGTCCCCATAGAGATCAGCATACAGGGAGTGAGAGAAGGGTCTACTGTTACCCTCCTTGGGCCTACAAATAGTTGGAGGCTGATGCCTTTCTTCTGTGGATCCTTTCTTGTGTTAATTCCTCACCCTTGTATGATGTTCCCTTCTCTGGCTCCTCATTTGCTTCTTTCTCAGCCTCTGAGCATGTGGCAATATTTCTAGATTTTCTTTGTCTAAGCCTGTTTGCCCTTTTGGACAACCTTTTTGAACACACACACACACACACACACACACACACACACCACTTTAGCATTGGCAAACTGGGAGTATACTTCCCTAATCAGCCACTACTCCTTTGGTTCATCCATTGGCAGCTATCCTGCCCATCTCTCACCCTTTAGATATTTTAAGCAGAACCTAATATCAGTTGACCTTGTTTACTAATTATGGGAAACAATTCTCAAGCTCCCTGAGTGGTCCTATTGAGATACTTTCTCCAGGTTTGAGATAAGGGGGGGCGTATATACACTCCATCCCCTTTTCTCTCTAAATAACCATATTAAAAATATATCATTTGCTTTTCACCAGTCTTGGGGTGAAAAATGGTTGCCCCATCCTTCCTGCAGTAGTCAGAACTTTCTAAGAAAATTTCTTTCAAAATGCAACTTTCTCAAAGAAGTGAGGGGGAAAATTGTCATCAGGTTTTGGCCAACAGATTTGTAAATTATGCACAGAGTCTAAGAAGTCTTTTAGAATGTGATAGTGACTGTTGATACTTCAACCAAGTATTTTAGCATCGTGTGTGTGTGTGTGTGTGTGTGTGTGTGTGTTTGTGTTTGTATGTGTAATTTTGGTGGCCAAATATCCTGAGGTCCTGCTCTGATCAGATTTGGGACTAAGCCCTAAATCAATCACATCAGTGCACCCCTCCAGGGCACACACCTTGGCTGGGAGTAGTGCCTCATATCATCAGCATCTGCCTCACCGAAAAGTACAGCAATATAGCAGTAGTATTAATTAGCTTTAAGGTGAGTTCCTCTTACATGGATAAGTAGATGAGAAAGAGTGGCTGAAAGAAATCCAACAATAAAATGACACCAACATTCCTTTCTGATAATATCTTCTGAAATGTGACCATACGGACTAGGTATATAAGTTCAAAACAAGCAAAATTCGGCTTCTCTTCCTAAAATGCCATCACCGGTCCACATCTGTGTATACATATATACATGTATTCCTGAAAAAAAGGAAATCGAAGACACCGAGTCAAATATACACAGTGTTAGCCAGAATCTCCAGGTCCTCTTTAATGAAAGGACTAGAATCGCAGCTCAAACTAGCTCACTCCTAGAGCACAAAAATCATTTACTGTTGAGTTGTGCAGGTGTAGCTCTTTACACCTGGCTAGAAGCAGCAGCTCAACTGGTATAATTTGAACCTTTCTGCTCTCCCTGTCACTCATCTTTTCTTGTCTATATCTCCTTGCCAAGTTGGCTTCCTTCTCCACATGGATCTCTTGCAACATCAAAACCCTAAGGCAAGAGGTGGCTCCGATAAGAAGTCCTAGGAGGGAACTCTTGGTCTGGGTACTCTAATTGACAGGGCAGCGAAGAGTGTTGGAAAAACTCCCAAGTAGTGGAGAGCAAGGGAGGAGTTTGCTAAAGAGGATAGAGGTACCCTATATGGTTTGCAAGGGCTGCCTTGGCAGAGTGCTTGCTACAATCTGAGTGGTTTAAAAAAAACCCAGAAACTTATTGCCTTATGTTTCTGGAGTCTGGAAGTCTGAAATCAACAGCTCAGCAGGGTTGGCTCATTCTGAGGCCTTGATGAAAGGGTCTGTTCCAGGCATCTTTCTTTGGCTTGTTGAGATGACCAGTTTCTCCCTGTATCTCTTCACTTTGTCTGTCTTCTATGTTTGTCTCTGTGTCCAAATTTCCCCTTTTTGAAAAGGACACCAGTCGTATTGGATTAGGGCCTATTCTAATAAACTTATTTTAACTTTTATCTCTGTAAAGACCCTACCTCTAAATAAGGTCACATTCTGAAGTGCCAGGGGTTAGGGCTCCAACATATCCATTTTTTGGGGGTAGGAACAATTTTTCCCATAACACACTGTTCCTTAAATGGGGAGAGGGTCAGAATTAATCCTGAGGAGACAAATTTCAACTACCATATGCCACTATAGACACTCATAATGTATGTCAACAATGCCAATAAAAGCAATTAAAGAGCTTGCCATCAATCTTCTTTGTCTTTCTCTCTCCTTAAATGTATAAACAAACTTAGATTTCCTTATATAAATATATATATAAAATATATAAAATATACATCTGAACTTATATTTTTGTATATTTGTATTATTTCTAGTCCTAAGAAATCCCGTGTGGTGATGTTTTGTGTATGGATCTCCTGAAAATTTTATTTCATTTTATGTTCAATGCTCTCTTTCAGTCTTTTTAGAAGAAGAAATATATCTAAAAGTAATGCTTCATTATAATTATTAGTATGATAAAATAATTTTACAAAATTTTACAAAATCCATTTTAATCCAAACATTTATAAATAAAATAGCAATATGCATTTCTTTCCTATATCCAGGTAAACATTTATTTAAGAGTTTCTAACTTAGGACTCAACACCTCAATTGAAATATACAGTTACTTCAATAAAATCAAAAAGATTTGCTTCACAACAGAAATTGAATAATTTATTGCATAAGTTGGTATGTATTATTCTTTCTTACTACCTCCTTAACTGTAAGGTCCAGCTCTTTATCAATCACAACACATTGAGTTTTGCTTTACTATTAATAGAATGAATGAAAGAAATGACAAGTCACCCATCAAATAAAACAAAACAGTACCCTTATCTTTATTTTCCCTAAAATAAAAAGATAGAAGTCAATTAAGAGGTAATGCAGACGGGGTGCCTGGGTGGCTCAGTCAGTTAAGTGTCTGCCTTTTGCTCAGGTCATGATCCCAGGGTGCTGAGATCAAACTCCTGCATCAGGCTCCCTGCTCAGTGAGGGATCTGCTTCTCTCTCTGCCTCTCCCCCTGCTTGTGCTCTCTCTCTCGCTTACTCTCTCTCTCAAATAAATAAATAAAATCTTAAAAAAAGATAATGCAGAAACACACACACACACAAACACATACACACGAGTCTAGAATCTATTTTCTATTAAAGCAATTCATGGTTTATCCTGATGTTTTATTTCTTATAACATTATTGAGGAATAATTGACAAAATTGAAAAATATTTAAAGTGTACATCGTGATAATTTTATATACATACATTGTGAAATGATTGCACTATCAAGTTAGTTAACACATCTTTTTATTTGTTTGTTTTTGTGGGTTTTTATGAATAGATAACTCTAACAATATGGGTTGGCTTGAAATTTAACCACTTTAGAATAAATATATGATGTAATTTAAATATAATATGGAGGTTTTTTTTTAATTTAATAGTTGTATGTCCACAATTTCTTTTTAATTTGTTATTGGAAACTGTCTTTCAAAATAATACTCTTCAGAACAAAGTTCCTTCTGGAGCTGATGTAAATTTTTTGTTGCCAAAAGATATGCCCCCACAGCGGGCTGTGATGCTGCTCATACTTCCAGATGTTTGCATCATCCCTTCTTACACAAAACAGCCCCTAGGAAAGAACCATATCAGATATTTGAAAAGCAAATATCCAGGTGTGGTACTTTCTATCAATAGATTTACACAGACTGAAATGGATGCCTCCAAATTCCCTTCCTCTTCCAAGATTCTATAGTCCTCCTTGTTTTCACTTCACAATTAAAGACTACACAAAGTCAACCGCGTTCTCATCCCCCAAATTAGCATCATTGTCAGATCTGGGGTTAGTCATTGTTAGCTTCAAGATGTCTTATGTTATGATTTAGCATTTTAAATGTAGCTAGACTTCATTTTCTGGAGTCAGTTTTATCACTTTAATATGGAAGCATATTATGTTGTATGAAATACTAAAAATGCACAGCCCACCTCTTTGGGCAGGACACAAAGGTAGGAGATTAAGTGTGCCTCTAAAACGTCTCATCAGTTCACTAAAAGTAATATATTAAAAACATATGAACATAGACTTCACAGAGATCTGAGCACCAGTCTCCAGCCACACTGTCTTCTGGGGTTACCTCACTTTGGGGCAAGATAACTAATATTTTACAGGCCCTCTATACAATAGGAATTACAATAACTAGTTACAGTGTGATGCAAAAAATTATATGCTATGGCAGAAAGTTACCTGGCTTATAACAGTTTCCTAAATGCTAATTTTCTTCCTTTTCACTTGCATTAACAGAAAAAAAAACTTAAAAGAAAAATTATCTAATAAGTAAAAAAGAAAATCTCAAAACAAAATTATCTAATAAGGAAAAAAAAACAAACAAGGTGCTTGCATAGACTTCTATTTACTCTGTCACTCTTTGATGTTTTGATTTTTAATCACAACTAGAAAGTCTTGTACAACTCATAGATATTATGGAAGAATGGGTAATGGATAAAATGTGGAAAAAATAGGTAAGACCCTCAATTAATTACAATCCATGTTGAAGGAACTTGAATTTGAAAGAAATATATTTATTATATAGTAAAATATGGTGTTGCTATAGTTTTATTTGCATTAATTACTGATAAAATATATGGCCTTGATCTGAGGGTCAATGACATTCTTGATTTATCGTGGAAGAACTGACATAGTTTATGACAAATAACTTGATACATTTTCTGTATATGTCCTTGGTCTTTGGATTTACCATTTAGTATCTGAAAATGTTTCTGGAAAAAATATGAAATGTGTCTATACACTTTCACAAACATGAACAAATTGCAGAAAATTTGAAGAAAAAAACAACATATTAAAGAAATATTGTTTTAATATTTTCTAAACCATGGAATACTGGATGACAAGTTGTTCATATTATTACTATATTGAACATCTATGAGGCTACATTGTTAAGTATATGATTTTATTAAATACATTATTTTTACACAAATAGTTTTTAACTATTTAACAATCTGAACTTGTGTGAAAGAATAAACAGTTATTTTGAAATATTTTCCCCAATACTACTGATTTTGTGGGAAATTCTTGAAATATACATTAGGAAATGTCTATACAGAAAGCATCTTACAGTGAAAATTAAAATGTGCAGCTACATCTTGGCCATTATAATATTTAAGGCAGAAATTAACTTAAGACATTAATTTTGGTATTAACAAAGGAAAGGATAACTAGAATAAAAATCATCTTCTTCTCCCTAATAATAAGTTTATTTGATAACTGAAATTTATAGGCAAATAACTTCTACTTAACATAATTGAGATTTTTTTCAATCTCTCATTCTAAAAGTGGGAGAGATGCTGAAAGCTGATAGGAACTTCTAAAGAATAAAGATCAGTTTAATCCTTGTGCTTGTAAAGATGGAGGTATTCAAGATTATTAAAAAGCATGATATCACTCTTTCAGCTTTAAGTAATATCTTTGAAAAGCAAGTGCTATAACTGGTGCATAATGAAGAATGATTAAAAAAAAGAATCAGGTACCTAGGTTTATATCATCTACTATAATTTACTACATTAACTTAAAAAGTAGAAAATCATTATGATTAAATTGTTAAAAATCCATTTCTACATATAGATATATCTTTAAAAATAAATTCTCCACTAAATATCTTATTCTCTCTGGTTTTAGTTAAAAATGATTAATAATTTGTATGAATTGGTTTTTACAGGTCAACCCCTATGAAGATTTCATGATAAATTGCCATATTGGGCCAAATTATATATTATATAACCAAGTATTTTGTTTTAGAATGACACCGAAAGACACATAATTATAATGGGAAACAAAATTGGCCATAGCACCCATCCCTGGAGAATCTTGTTTATATTTTTTCATCCAAAGATGAATTCTCTCTTTAGTTTACTGTTTCTTAAGCCAGTTCCCTAATCATGTCAAAATATTTTTCACAATCTTGTGATTTTTCCGTAAAATCACTTACGTATGCATAGCTGACACACACATATACACACACACAGATGCTTCTTTGTTCACACTTTTTTGCCTTCTTAAAAAAAATATACAGACAGACTAACATAAGCTTTCCACAACTATCTGGCAGTGATTTATATTTGTTTAAGTACTTTTTTTCAATTTTTTTAGTAGTGTTTCAATGGGGTTTCTTGGTAGGAGCTCAAGAGCTATTGCACAGCAGTTTCTACTAATTAAAAAAAAAAAAAAAGAAAGATGAGATTCTGTTTTAGTCCCTTCAGTCTGCTATAACAAAATACCACAGACTGGGGGGACTGATAAATAACAAAATTTAGTTCTGGAGGCTGGAGGTCTGAGAACAGGGTGGTAGAGAAGGTTTAAGGAGCTCTGTGGGAACCCTTCATAAAAGTGCTAATCCCCTGGGGTGCTGGGGTGGCTCATTTGGTTATGCATCTGACTCTTGAATTTGGCTCAGGTAATGATCTCAGGGTCATGAAATGGAGCTCATTGTGGGGCTCTGCAATGGGCATGGAGCCTGCTTAATATTCTCTCTCTCTCTCTCCCTCTGCCTCTCTGGGACTCTCCCTCTCTCTCCAAAAACAAAAACAAAAACAACAGAGGATGCTAATCCCATTCATGAAGACTCCACCCTCATGACCTAATCAGATCTTAACACCGTTACCATAGGCATTAGGATTCCAGCATGTGAATTCTGGGGGCACACAACTGTTCAGACCAGAGCAGATACATCAATAGATGGAGGCTGATAACTTTTTAGATAGATAATGATGGTGGGGAGAGGGGACCCAGGAAATCTCTCTATGGGAACTGATTCTTGAAAGACATGTTGAAGGATGTGTAGAAGCTCACCAGATAAATAAGGGTAATAAAGTCCGGGTAGAAAGAGCAACTTGAACAATGTTACAGAACCTAAGGCATGTTCAGGAAAGTACAACTTGTTTTTAATGATTAGAATATAAGGTGCATTTGGGATGTGTAACTGGACATGTAGGCTAGATAATGAAGTTATTAATTTATTTAAAATGCCATCTTTACCAAAATTTTTCAAACTTTTAAAAATTGAGAATTACACTTTATTTTGTAACTCAGGACTTCTATACATAGAGTTAACTAAATTTAGAGACAGACAGTTCTTGCTTTGCATGATCCTTATGGTTCTATAGGTCAGAAATCCAATCCAGGTCTCACTGGGCTAATATTTAACCTAGTGACTAGGTGTTGACAGGAATGCATTTCTTTCTGGAAGCTCTAGGAGAAGAATCTCTTTCCTGGCCTTTTCCAGTTTCTAGAGACCACTCACATTTCTTAGCTTATGGCCCTGCTTCCATCCTGGAAGCCAACAATGGATCAGGTTCGTCTCACATTACCATCTATCTCTTTGGTTCTTCAACAATAGGAAGACTGGGAGAGGTTTTGTGCTTAAAAAGACTCATGATTACCTTGGACCTACCTGGATAATGATCTGCTTGTCTCAAGTTTTTTTTTTTAAGATTTATTTATTTATTTGAGAGAGAGTGAGTGAGCAGGAGGGAGTGGGAGAGGGAGAGAATACCAAGCAGAGTCCCCACTGTGTGTGAAGCCCAGCGCGATCCCAAGACGCTGAGATCATGATCTGAGCCCAAACCAAGAGTCTGATGTTTAACCCACTAAGCCACCCAGGTGCCCCTCAAGATTTTTTTAACCTTATTCACATCTGCAAAATTCCTTTTGTCATAGAAGCTAACCTACTTATTGATTCCTGGAAATAGCATATGGACATCACTGGGGGTCCATTGTTCTATCTAGTACAGTCCACTTTTTGTTCCCTAAAATTTACATCTGTCCCTCACACAAAATTCATTCACCGAACCCAAGTTCCTCAAAAGTCTGACTCATTAAACTGTCAACTAAATGTCCCAAGTCTCATCTAAGTCTCATCAGTTCAAAAGTCCCAAATGTCATCATCTAGATAATCTAATTTAAGACTGGGTGAGACTCTGAGTTTAATCTATTTTGGTGTACAATTCATTTCCATTTGTGGATCTGTGAAAGTAAAGAAATGCATTATCTGCTCCTGAATTACAATGGCAGGACAGGCATAGGATAATAGTTATAGACAGGAGAATATTTAAAATAAGGAGAAAATTAAAGGAAAAAGAGAGGCAGGGATTCCCCAAATTTCTAAATCCAGCTGGGCAAACTCCGTTAGGTTTCAAGCCCCCTTTTCAGGCTCTTGCTTCCTCCTTGGAATCATCCCTCCCTTTTCATGAAATATGGCAGGTGTTTGCAGCTGAGGAATTTCAGCAGCTTGTTTCTTGCCAATTGAATTTTAGGGTTCCGAAGCCTTTTTTCGTTTCCTACTTAATCCCTTTTAGTATAAACTGGCATTGTTTCTCACAGTATAAAATCAGCAACAAAATCGTGGATCTCCCATGTATGTCATAGCAATTCACTCCAGTAGACAAGAGACTTTCCCAGAGATATTTCTTCCATAATCAGTTCTCAGTTTTGACTTCTCCTGACATCTCCCAGGAAGTCACACCCTTTAATCTCCTAGAGCTTCTCTGGTTTGTTTGGGGGATCTTCAAGTCACATCCATAATTTCTTCAAAGAGCATCTTGTGTGACTGAGTATTCAGACATTTTTATCTTTTTGAGGTATTAGGAAAAGACTGTCACAGCCACACCCTCAGTTTTACCTTTAGATCCTACATTCCTGACAGCAGATCTCTAAATTTTAGCATCTTTTGCAATGTGGATAGGCTGAGAATTGACCAAATCATCTCCTCTTGGTTCCTTTGGTTTATTCATTTTTTCTCTCAACTTATTTCCCTCTCCTTGCATTTTGCTATGAGCAGCAAAAAGAAACCAGGCTGCTCTCTTCATCCCTTCGCTTAAAAATCTCCTCAGCTAAGTCTTCCACATAATTGCAGGAGACAATTCTGCTAAGATTTCTGCCATTACATAATAAGGTAAACCTTTCTTCCAATTTTCAGTAATGTGTTGCTTATTTCCTACTGAACTCTTACCAATAGCACCTGCTATGTCCATATTTCTACTAATAGTCTGGGTGTGATGATTTAGGTATTCTCTACTGCAGTCTATGTGCTCTTTACCATGCCCTTCACTTCCTTCTCAGTCTTCACTGGCAGAGTCTCTAACATCTGCATTTCTACTAACAGTGTGGTCAAGGCGATCTAAGCTTTTTTGGATAATGCTCTTCAGAATGGACTCACTAATTCCAAAGCCACTTTAACATCTTTTTAGATATTTGTTACAACAGTATATCTTCCTCAGGTACTCAAATCTGTTTTAATTTTCTATCGTTTCCATAACAATTCCCACATATGTGGTGGCTTTAAAATCACAAGAGCATTATCTTATAGCCACCAACATCCTTTTTCTAGCAATGCTTTCTAATAGAGTGGAGGCTCTCTTTGTTCCCTTAAGTTGCAGCTAATGCCCATCTCTTCTAAGGGATAGAATCAACAGTGATTTTTCTCTTCTCAGAAATCATGTTTTGTTCACAGATTGCACTATTGAACCCTACTTACCCTGTGTTTTGGTATGTCGTTATTTATCTTTTTATGTCAAGTTATCGTGATACAATAGGATAGGAACTTTGGGCATTCTTAGCACTTATTATAGTATTTTTATATGGTAGCCATTTCGATTCCCTTTGTGAATGATATTACAAAACCTGACAGATAACAGAAGAGTTACAGGAGGGAAGTTGCCTTTATGAAGTAAAGTTTTTAGAAAGTCAAATATTTTACTAATATCAAGATTCTTACACCTTTTATGTAGTAACTTGTCATTACTTTCTAACTTTGAAGTGCAGCTATTATTTATAGAATGTTTTAGCTTATAAATGCTTTTAACACATACCATCTTGTTTGATCTTTACATACACACAAATACTCTTAACACAAAAGAGGAAAATGGAGTCACATGTAGATTTCAGTTGTGTTGGCTGATGTGCACATGGTCAAGAAAGATGTTAGTAGCAAAACAGAAAATAAATCCAAGACATACAATTCTAAAACCTTTGTTTTTCCCACTATGCTATATTTTCTCCTTTCATGTAGATTTTAGAATAAATTAGTACCTGATACACATACCATTTGTATCATTTCATTAAGTTTCTTGAGAATTGGGGATGGCACAAGAAGGAACAATTAATTTTGGAGACCTCATTTTTAGTGTAATCAGTGAAAATATGATAATATTGTATTTGCTAGAGAAAGCAATTAGTCTCATGAGAAAGGAGGTCACATCATGAACAGTTGAGTTAAATCACTGCAGTGAAAGAGTGCTGACTAATTTCGTTTTTCTAAACATTCAATACACTTTGATGATTTATTATTATATTGCCTTAGATTGTTTTTTGAAGTCGTTATAAAAGCACATAAATAATCATAGATTGTATCTAATGGATAGTCAAGGTAGTCCCAAAACTTAGAAAGAAGTTATGGTATTGAAAAGTAAAATATAGAAAATAGATAATTAAATGGGTGAATAAGGAATCTTGGTTCATGGGTTTCATTACTATTTGAGAAATAGCAAAGGAAAAATTTTGACATTACAACATACCAATCAGAATTCATATCATGAAACACTGAAAACTAGAAATCAGAGAGGAAATAATTTAGAGAAACTCCAAATTTCTGCTTTCTTTTTCTTTTGCCTCTACAGCAGAATAGTCCTGCTAATGAGAATAAATATATATTAGGGCCCCATTGTTTGATACTGTGATTAATTGTAACCATGTGAGTCATTAAACCTTCTCATGGATTCTATATTCCTCAGATCTTCTGATTGGAATGCAGATTACAATAGGAACTTTTCTTATAAGAGAGTGTCCTGGGTGGGCATAAGGCACCAAAGCCAACCCCTTGAAATTTTACTTCTTGTAAATTAATACATGTGCATTGACCTTTATAAAATAGTCCCTTAATTGATTTTTTTTTCTGAATCAACTTACTGCCTGCAAGCAACAGAAATTATCTCTAGTTAACTTCTGCAGCAAAGTTATTTCTTAGAATTCTATGAAGAAGTGCACAGAATTGGTATGAAGGTGGGGACCCAGATTCATAAAATGGTCAGTAATCAAGGGAATCTAGGTAGGACACTTCTTTCATATCCTTGTACAGGGACTTCTTCCACAAGGTTTTCAGTCTGGCAGCACTGCCATAATGAATAGTTTCTTCACTGCTCAAGATCTCTGTGTTCTCTATTCCAGAGTCAAAGTTCTAAGCAAGAACATCTGATCGGCCAAGATTACCAGGAGGTAAGGAGAGTAAATAAATCTGCAGTGTGGGTAACACTCTGGATGTGGATACTGAACCTGAAAACTAGCTTGGAGACATTCTTTCCTCCAAATGCTGTTGTCTGTAAATATGTTAAGCAACTCATCACTGTTTTCATTATCTATTGATTAAAAAAAAAAAAAGTACCGAACAGAATAGGGTCAAGCGTAAAGTCCTGGGACATGTCCTTTAAAGTCTTTATCAGATGATATTAAGAAAGATTCTGATGGATGCATTTTGGAAATACAGATTCATAATGTTTTGTGTAGGTTTTCTTAGATGGTGGAGAGGTGTCAATATTCCTGCAGGGATTTAAAATATACACATTTCTTTCATACCTTAGAGGACATAAAGCCTCCCTCAGAATGATTTATGTGGTATGAAAAATGGCTTGATCCTAGCTCTTTTACTACTCAAATTTATCCATTTATCTGAGTGGTTGTGGTCTTATGACATGCCAAATCCTACCCCAAGTTGTGTGGTATATAATATATAATATGTATAATATATAAAATGTAACATATTATACATATTATGATATATAATACTGTACAATGTGGTAAGGGAAGGGTCATCTTTTCACCAGTATTATGTGTTAGGGGAAGGGTCATTTTTTCACATATTATGATATAT
>NW_027397063.1:8671758-8683644 GCF_003265705.2 Callorhinus ursinus
ATATAATACTGTACAATGTGGTTAAGGGAAGGGTCATCTTTTCACCAGTATTAAGTGTTAGGGGAAGGGTCATTTTTTCACCAAATTAATATTTCTTTGGTTCTCAACTTCCTCGAGAGCTTCTTGGGTGAAATCTGAAACCGTCCCTTGTACCCAGAGAGCAGGGAGAGATATAAGAAAGAGGCAGGGTATTCCAGATTGCTCGGAGGCAAGTTTAATAAGCAAGGGAATGTACACAGGAAGCTCGACCTGGTGGCTGCAAGACAAGTAGATTTCCACACTTGCCTGCCAGAATCTTAAATGTTTATATAAGGCCTTCACTGGGGACAGTCACATATATTGTCTAGATGGTCTCATCACTACCTCAAGGATGTGTCCTTGGGGTAGCCTCTGAGGGTGGAGAAGGCAAGTGGGACACACGTTCTAAGGATAGGGGAGCCTCTGATTGCCAGGGTCTGGCTCATGGGTCAGCTGGAGGTTGTGTCCTCTTGATGACCTCCTCTAACACTCTCTGAAACCCCAGAGTACTAAGGATTTTCCCTTAATTTAGGGCCAGGAAGATACTGTAAATTAAACAGAATTAAATATGTATGATTATTTTTCACCTCTAAAAAGAAATATTCTCACTTAAAAAATCTGTTTTATATTGTTTTTGATAAAGATGTAGACCTCTACAAAGAAATACTTTTTTACCCCTTAAAACTACAAGTGTAATGATGAATGACAACTGACACTCATGTGCAGAATTGGAGACTGTTAGGGAATGGTGGGGACTGTACTAAACAGAAAACTACATTCCTTTCTTGTTGGAATGTTATCACATCGATCTAGCCAACTGTTGTCATGCAAGCAATGAAGCCTAGTATTGCCAGATATTTCCATTTTCTCAACAGAAGCCAGGAATCTGGGTTTTTATGTGAAATTTCCCAGTTTTAAATGTTGGTAACATTAAAAAAAAAATAGTACAGGAGCCAAATGAAACATATCTGTGGTCCAGGTTTAGCTTGCAAGTTGCCAGTTTGCAACCTCCTCTAGAGGCATAGAGCTGGAGCCCAACAACTATCTCGATCTGCCCAGTAATTGTTGCTCCCCAGGGACCTGTGGCTTCTAACAGCAACAGAACCTTGATATACCTTTCCTGGCAGCCTGCCCATCTCCATCCAGATTCCAGTGGTGGCAAGCCAATGTACTTCCTTAGGGGCTCTCACTGCCTAGACTTTAACCATTAACTTTCCCACCAGACCATGAATTCCTTAAGAGAAGTAAGTCTTTGTTCATGAGCAAATTGTATAGAAGCTGAAGTATGGGAATTATCATGAATAAGACTCAATTTGTCAATAATTCTTCTATAGTAACATTTCCAACATTTCTTTCCCCTTGTTCTAAGAGATGATCCTCCTAAAACACTGACTTTTTTTTTAATGTAAAGAGTGAAAGATAATTGTTGATGTTTTGGCTAAGCAGTCCTTCTGACTAACTCAGAGGAAGAATTAATTCTTTACTGTTAAAAGCATAGCATAGTGAAGAACAGACACAAATTGATAAGCTGTTTCAAGATCAGTAAATAGTTATTGAGTATCTACTACATGCCCCAAAGTTACAGATACAGAAGTAAGCATGCCCAATGTGAGGAACAAGTGCTCGCCCAAAAACCGCCATGTATAAAGGAACAAGTGTCTGTCAAAATTGGCACAGAGGGGTCTACAAAAAGGTCTTAGATCCTGATCTTGGGTAGGAGTGGTACACGTGCCCGGTCTGTAGGATTCTTGCATCTTGGGTCCAAGGCCATGATGATTGCATCCCAGCTCTGCTCCACTGGATTCCCTCTGAGGGTACTCAGAGACAGGATTGAATGTGCACCCATCATTCCCATTTCCCCAAATCTTCCCACATGTGCCACTTCCATAAATCTCGGCCACATATTAAAATAAAATTGAAAGAGGAAATCAATACATGCCAAAAGTTACTTGTGCAAGATAGGTGTTTGGATAGTTAAATCTGGAATTATAATTTTTGAGTGGTTTCTTTTCAGGGAAATAATTCTTTTTTTAAAAAAATACACTATATATTTTTTAAAGATTTTATTTATTTATTTGAGAGAGAGAGAGAAAGAGCAAGCACAAGCGGGGAGAGAGGCAAAGGGGAGGGAGAAGCAGACTTTCTGCTGAGCAGGGTGTTGGGTGCAGGGCTTGATCCCAGAACCCTGGGATCATGACCTGAGCTGAAGGCAGATGCTTAACCAACTGAGCCACCCAGGCGCTCCAGGAAAACAATTCTTAAATTAATGTAATAACGATACTGATGTTTATAGAGTGGAGACTATATGTGTTAGCTATTATTCATGTGCTACTGTGTTAAAGCCTCACCAAAAAGGGATATTCATATGTGCTGGATGCTTTACATCCGTTACCTTTTTATTATTTACCAAATATATATATATACATATATATATATAATTTCACTTAATATTAGAGGAAAATGAGCTTTAAAGAGACTTAAATATTTTTCTTAAATTTACCTTGTTGGTTAAGTAAATAAGCTTGGATTTGAACCCTACCCTCATGAAACGTCACAAATTTTCTATTACACTACAAAGTATTTTTCATTGGGGTCTAAAAAAGTTTCACCCAGTGGTTTCTAACTAAGGAACACTTCACTAATCTCCCAATCCTCTCATCTATTCATGTATAAATAAGGAATAATTTTGCCCACAAGTCACAGAAAACCTAGCAATGGATTAAGCAAATATTGTAATTTGGTTTTGTTAGAAGCAAATTTGAGAAAGAGACTAGTGTCAGAAGTTTTCAGAGGGAGTATTTTCAAAAATATCACCTTAGGGATATGAAGGAAGCAAGACTCTGGAAGGAAAATTGGGCTGAGGTTTATTTTATAACAAGACCTCAGCCATGCTTCAGTGAGTGCCAAAGGTAGGATGGCTCTCAGAGATGGCTATCCTGTGTTGAGGGGAGACACCCAAATCTTTACACCTCACATCAACCAGTCATTGAATATGTATTCCCCTATAGGATTTACATATCCTCGGGTGAGGAGGCATTCTCTAGCTGAAACAATTCTGGAAAAGGGCTGGACAGCCAAGAGATATCAATCCACAATCTTCCTAGTGGCTGGGAGAGTAAATTTTTAATCCTGAAGGGAGGGATCTAGGCAGCCCATTGTTCTATTCTCCACAAATGAACATTATTTTCTCTCATGTGACAAGATGACTAGATATTAATAGTTGCTGTGGTTTTGGTTCAGCCATTTAATAATGTCAGGACTTCTGCATGCTTCTCTTGGCTTCTCTTGCTTTCTCTTGGTCTGTTTCTCTTGGTCTTTCTTTATGATGGCAGGATGGCAACTTCAACTCTAACCATCAAGATAAGGAAAAGGGAGAAGGGTGTGGTATCAATAATCATTGTTTCTTTGATCAGGAAACTTAAAGTCCTCTAGCAGACTTCCTTTAATTCTTATAGTCCAGAATTGGTCACAGGGAAAGGAAAATTGGCAAATTTAATAGTTCTCTGAAAAACGGAATTATCTTAATTGACTTAGATTAATTTTTTGAGGCTGGAAAAATTGTTTCTTGAAAAGGTTTGTTAGCAAGAGAGAAGCAGGGAATTTGTATGTTGTAAACAAAAAAGCAGTATTTTCCACAGGTCATTTTATTCTTAATTTGTAACCACATTGATCCCTAAGCAATGTATGCCTTATGGCCATACCTAGGGCATGGGAACATTCGGGTGTGGAGAGCGATGAGATGAGGCTTGAACAACAATTAGTATTCCCCTTCAAATGATGCTATTCCCAACTCAATCTCTCTGAATCTGTAATATGATAGAAGATGAAGAACAAAGTGAGAATGGAAAAGAGAACGGGACAGTACACTGAAGTTAGGTGGGAAAACCAACCTTATATGTAATAGGTAACACACACACAAAAATGACCAAAGTAATCCAATTCTATCTAATGAGAAATAAGCCGTGCTTTCATTTATAATTAATATCTGTTTGCACAATCAAAAACATTTAGCTTCTTACTAGCTGTTTCTCAATGCTGATGTTTATTGGCATTGATATTGGACAAGGGTACATCTGCGGTAAATTAGCTTAGGAAGACTTGTAAATGGGGTCATAGAGTCCTAGTAATTCAGCGTTGGAAAGACTGGAAATCATCTAATGCAAACTCATCATTTTACACACAGGAAACTGAGATCAAGAAGGGGCAAGCTGCCCAAAATAAATATAGGTATAAACTTTTAAAAAATCTTTTTTTTTTCTTCTTTTCCATTAAGCAACAGTTATGGGGTTTGCTGCTCTTGAACTTCTCTGTGGGCATATTTGAGCAAAGTGTGATTGTCACACACACACAAAAATTGAAACGCTTCATTTGTATTCAGGGAAAAGAAATGTAGATAGTTTAAGTAATTTATATAAGATTGAAGTCTACTTCATGAGCCAAAGAAATCAAACATTAGAAGTACCACCTTCTGACAAAGTAATCATTTAAAAATAATAATTGATATTATTACTGAATTCACAGGACAATTAACATGTTTCTGAATCAGCAAAATAAAACTAGATATTTCAGCAAGCATCTATTTAACTTGGTGATGTCCCAGCAGCCCAAATCTAAACATAGATTTCAATGGCAAAAGTTTGTTTAATGGGAAAACCTATCCAAAGAGAAACAGTTTGTTTCATCTGTAGTGGGGAAATATCCATCTGCTATTAGGTTAGTACAGAAAGCCAAGAGTTTTGCAAAAATTTCCACTCTTTGGCTGTTGTTTGTCATCCAAGGGAAGGGACTTTTTGATAAAAAAAAAAAAATCAGTGGGGGTGGGTCAATTACTTTTAAAAGTGCTACTTTGGCAAAAATCTGCATAAGGATTGGGTAGTTCAATAAGTGAGTGACATTTTTCTGTTATTGGATGTGTTAATACAGAGTTCCAGCACAAGTGAATTGGCATAGGTGAATAGTGTAATCTAAATAGCAAAATCACTTGCCACAGTGGCTATTGTCAGATGGACACTTAAGATCAGTGATGCTTTTTTAAGATTCATTTTATCTTATGTTAATTAGCAAACTATCCAAATTATTACTTGGCTTCTGCTATTTATTATTTCAAAAATATATTTTAATTCTGATTAAACTTTACATCATGAAAATTTATGTTTAAGATGGGACTTTGCAGAGGATTGTTGGTTATACTTCTTCATTTTACAAACAAGGAACCAAGGCCAGATAGAGTAAATGACTTTGCCAAGATCACAGAACTAGTTAGTGACAAGCTTCTCGATTTTTTTCATTATATTGTGTTAGTCTATAAAGAAAGACTGGAGGGTCCTTTAGTCTCTAGGTTATAAAATTAGACTATTTGTTGAACCAACACAGTTTTTGTTTTTTGTTATTTTTTATTTACAACAGGACAGTGTATGAGGGACAGACTAAGAGACAGTTGTTAAGAATTCACAAATAAATTCCCTATAATTATAGGAAGGGCAAATACCACATTTCAATAGACCTTAAGGACTGAACTATATGAAACACACTTCAAGGTTGAAGTTTGTGTTGCCTAATTGGAATTATGAAGGCATTTCAGCATATGTATATGACATATTTTATATACCTAACATTGTCAGGGAAAGAAAGACTATAAGAGAAATTTAAGATCCAAGTAGGACAAATTTTCTTACAACCTCTAGCACTTAGAAATAAAATGTATTTCAGTGATATGCTGATTTCATGGTACTTCTGACACAAAATGATGTGTTGATATAATTAAAATCAATGCACTGTATAACATATAGTTGGATTATATTTTATTAAAGCAATTCTAATATTCCTTTCTTAGTAATCCAAATTTTACTTCTCTCTAACTCCAGTTAGAGGTTAATTAATCATAATAACAATTAACCACTCAATCAAATAAAGATGTTCCTCCTCTTACAATTTGTAATTAGAATTCATTTTCAATCATAAAGTCATTGTAGAAAACTTCTATTTCACTTAGGAATTTTCAATATAGGGTCGTAGTGATATTTGTGGCTGATCAATCACTATTTTTTTGTTATGTTCAGTTAGCCAGCATATAGTACATCATAAATTTTTGTTGTAGTGTTCAACAATTCATTAGTTCCATATTTTACGGTGAAGTATAATGTAGATTTGCTCTGGCCAAACTTGACAAGTAGGAAGCATTAGCAGCAAAACTATTTTAAATGTAATATTTCATGATATTTATTAAGTATGGGGTCTATTAAACTGATATAGAAAACTCTATGAAATGATGGTTATAAAAAATAACTTTTCCAATCAAAAGAAATCTAGAAAGTTTCATTTATTCGCATTTTCTTGTCTCTTTCCCTCTTCAAATTAGCAAAGTTTAGCATGGTTCATTTTTTTTTCGAGTTAAAAGTTTAAGTCAATAATCTTCCAATTTAGAATAATAACAATCCTAAAAATATGCCTCCAAATGTTAAATAAAACTTAGAGTTTCAGACTTGAGAATATCAGTGGCAAGAAGAAGGATTTTAGGATCAATCATGAATTTCTAGCTAGGCAACAAATAATGTTGTTGCATATAAGTAATTGTCATTTGCTCATTACTGCAAATCTAAAAATATGAATTCTTAGAATTATAACTTTTTTTCCTTACAAAACAATTAGATCAAAACACTAAGAAAAAAAAGAAAGAAAGAAAGAAAAGGAAGAAGTTAAAGAGGCAAACCAAGAAACAGACTCTTAACTATAGAGAACAAACTGATGGTTTCCAGAGGAGAAGTGGATGGGGGATGGGGAAACAGGCGATGGGGCTTAAGGAGGGCACCTGTCGTGATGACCACTGTGGTTGTATGGAAGTGTTGAATCACTTTATTGTACACCTGAAACTAATATTACACTGTGTGTTAACTACCTGGAATTTAAAAGAAACTTAAAACAAAACAAAACACTCTGGTGCCATCCTGTGCTGTTTTTTCTATTAAATCCCTTCCCCGACTATGTCTTCTGTAGTGACATGAAGGATCACAAGGGAGGCTGGGAAGTTTCTGGTCTCTTGCATTCTTTATGCTTGGTCTCTACGATCAGTTGAATAAGATACAGATACCTCAAATGACACCCATCCCTGACATAACAAATCCTTTTATGTTAAAATAGTTACAAGATAATTCTCCAATGTTATGGTTAAAACCTTGAGATTATTTTAATCATAGGTTAGTCATGAAAACTGATGTTTCAGAAGACTTGAAGGGTAGCTGGATGGTCCAAGAGCAACACCACCATGTAACAAGCCCTGCGCCAACATCAAAGCAGACCAAGATGTTGCATGCAGCATTTGGAAAATAGCTTACAAGTTCTTGCTCTAATCACCCAAAGAAAAGTAGAGCAATAAAAAATCTGACAATGACATAAGGATTGAATGAGTGTACCCCTTAATGTAATAATTTACATGCTTGTAACAATTTATTTAAAAGAACATCTAATGTAAATGCACTTCTATCAAACGTCTTAAGATTCATGTTTAAAAATGACTGTGTATATTGTAAAAACAACTTAGGCATACCATGTATTTACACATTTTTTTGTAATGTTCAGTTAAGTTACCAATCTTCAATCTTTTCAGTAGTTAGTCGAGAATCACTACATTTGTACTTTCCTGGAAGGATAAAAGAATTGGGAATGGCTGTTTTGTGAAGGTCTAGTTACGGAATAAAAGCTCTAAAGAGATGTATTCTTTGTAAATAAGTGGTCCAGCAATTTCCTATAAAACAACCTAGACTTAAACATAAACATGTGGGATAATTTATTAAACTCCCTGACATATTTATGCTCTGTGCTTTCTACCTTTGTATTCCTAGTCAAATTCAGATATTATTGGAGGTTGTTGTTGAGTAAATATGGCTACATCTGACTAAAACAACTATGGTTCTACACTAAAATGAAACTAATGAAATATCTTGTTATTAATAGAAATTTATGGTAGATTTAGTTTCATGGTTCTTTTGATTTAAAAATCACATACTTAGAGGGACAACTTTTTGATAATGAATTTATCATTCAATTTAAAACCATAATGGTATTCTATGCTTTTTTATACCTTATGAACTAGGTGTGGTTTTAACATTTTTAAAGGGTTGTTGAAAAAATAAAGGAAAACAAATCAAAGGAGAATATGTAACAGAGACTATTATGTGTCCCACAAAATTTATCCAGTCCTTTACTGAAAACATTTGCTGATCTCTGTTTTAAAGTGTAGTAGGAAGATTTTACTGATTGGGTCTAGAGGATGTGTGGAACAAAGGATGTATGAAGGTGTAGATTGAAAGGTGCTTTTGTTATTATAAACATAAAATGTTTGAACCCACACTTCTCAGATAGCTTGTGGTTGTTTATGCTTTAGTTTTACATGTAGATAATGGATAATTTATCATAGATTATATCCAATTTTAGTCAAGAGAAGCAACCATTTCCCATCATATTCTATTTTTGGAGGGACAGTAGGCCAGATAGGAAATCTAACTTTGAGTTGAATAGGCAAGTACTAGGATTGATGATAGGAATTTCAACATTTCTAGAGGTGATGAGATTTTTAAAAATGGGCATCATAAAGTTAAAAAAAGGAGCAAACATTTAAGTCATGAAGTAATAGAAAATATGTGAGTAATCAAATTGCTATGGAAAATTAGTTACAAAATTTCTCAATTACCACTCCATGCATTAATAATAATAATACTTTTATTCAGTATTACGATCCAAAAGTAATAATTTTAACTTTTCTCTTCTAGTTCTGAAATATTAAAATGGGTTTTATGATAAGCAATTTAATTTGCAGCATGAATAATACGAATAATTTCCTTAATATTTCTGGATAATAAAGTTTAGCTAAATACATGCAGAATGTAATATGAATATTGACTCATCATTTTTCCCCTTACACATGCTCTTTGAGTTAATGTGGTTTTTTATTAAAACAAGATTCAATTGACTTATTGTTAATTTTAGGTGTACAGCATAATGATTCGATATACGTATAAATTGCAAAATGATTGCCATAGTAATTTAGTTAACATCCATCACTTAAGTTTTAGGAACTTAAACTTCAGGGAAAATATTATTACCACAAAAAACATTTTCCATAAAAGATTGCCTAGGTTATAGGGTGGCCAGGACACAGAATTCTAGTATAATTTTTAAAAATGACTAGAAACCTCATGGAGTTCTTTATAAAATAATTTATTTAATATGAGGCAGATTTGCAAAACTAGGTACATCTTAGTGTTCTAGTTTTCAGGAATTATATTGAAATTTCCAGGTTGACCAACAGGGAAAGAGGGAGGGGTGTAAGGGAGGGAGGAAACAAGGAGAGGCAAGGGGAGAGAGACACAGAGAAACAGAGAAAAATAGAGGCACAGAGAGCTAGAGAGAGAAGAAGTGTGTTTACTTTGAAAATAGGGGGAAAACAGATGGTAGATATGAATGACCCCTGGAAAGTCATGGGATCCCACAGCAGCAAGAAAAGGCTTTAAGCGTAAGAATTGTCAATGACTCATGTGCTGATTTCTGTTAAAGCAAAATACACCAAGGATTTGAATTATAGTGTATTAACATGCTTAGAAATTAACTTCATGGCTTAAAAAAGTCATTTCTAACCTTACATTTCTATAAAATTTGGCCTTTTCCAAAATGTCATATAGTTGGAATCATACTGTACATAACTTTTTCACATTGGTTTCTTTCACTTAGTAATGTGCATTTAAGATTCCTCCATGTCTTTTTATGGCTTGGTAGCTCATTTCTTTTCTATACAATTTATTTACCATAGTTTACTTGTTCACTCACCTGCTGAAGGACATTTTGGTTGCTTCTAAGCTTTTGCAATAAAAAATAAAACTGCTATAAACATCAGCATGCAGGTTTTCTGTGCATTTGATATGATTTTTATTATTAAAATTAGTTTTACTGTTCTAGAATTAGGATGGAATCATATGAAATTTTTCATTTGGAGCAATTTTGTGTCCGGCTTCTTTTGCTCAGTATAGTGCTTTTAGTTTCATATATGAATCAGTTGCACAAATCAGTACTTTGTTCTTTTCTATAAGTAATATCCCATTGTATGAATACATGAAATATATGCAACTTGTTTATCTCTTCAGCTATTGATGGCTATTTGAAACATTTCCAGCTTGAGAATATTAAGGATGAAGATGTTATAAACATTTTTGTGCAGGTCTTTTGATGGATACATTTTTATTTCTCTTAAGTAAAGTCCTGATAATGGTGTTGCTGCATCATACTTCACGTGTATTTTTAACTCTATTAAAAAGCGTTTGTTTTCTAAAGTGAATGTGCCATTTTCCACTCTCAACAGAAACATATATAGAATTTTCAGGTGCTAAACATCCTCTCCAACAGAAGGGACTTATGATCTATTTACCTATGGTTGATCTTCTCAAAATTAGCCATTCTAGTTGTTGTTTGTGGTATCTTTTTATGGTATTATTTTTTTTAAGTTCAACTTCATTGAGGTATAATTTACATATAAGTAAGTGCTTCATATTAAGAGTACAGTTTGTGTTTTGCTAAATGTACATATCAATGTAACAATCACAACAAAGAAATAGAATATTTCTAACTCTCCAGAATGTTCCTTTGTGTTCTTTGCAATCTTCTCCATTCCTCAACCCAGTTCAACTGCTGATCTAATATCTGCCACTAGAGATTGGTTTACCTGTTTTAAATGTCATATGCATGGAATCGTATAATATATGCTCTTTTGTGTCTGAATCCTTTTGCTCAGTATAATGCTTTTGAAATTTACCTACATCCTTATGAGTTTCAAGAATTCATTCCTTTTCATTTCCAACTAGGCTTAAATGCAAGACTATAAACAATTCGTTTTCCAAAATAGTTGTTCCATTATATATTTTCACCAGCAACGTATGAGAGCCATTGTTACTCCACATTCTCTCTAACACTTGATATTGTTAGTCCTTTTATTTTAAGCCATTGGAGTATTTGTGTAGTGATAGCTCAGTGTGTTGTAATTTGTTTTCCTGATGACCAATGATATTGTGCATCTCTACATTTACTTATTTGACGTTGCATATTTTTTGGTGAAATATCTGTTCAGATTTTTTTTAAAGATTTTATTTATTTATTTGAGACAGAGAGAATGAGAGAGAGAGAGAGAGAGAGAGCACATGAGAGGGGGGAGGGTCAGAGGGAGAAGCAGACTCCCTGCCGAGCAGGGAGCCTGATGCGGGACTCGATCCCAGGACTCCAGGATCATGACCTGAGCCGAAGGCAGTCGCTTAACCAACTGAGCCACCCAGGCGCCCTCTGTTCAGATTTTTGACCAATTTTTAAACTGCTCCATTTGCTTTCTTACTATTGATTTTAAGAGTTCTTTATAAATTCCTTTTCAGTGCTTATTCAGTTATTTCATAATGAGGAAAATGCCATGATTAATTTGCTAAGTAAAATTTCAGATAATATAATTTACAATAAAAGCTAAACTATGTGAAACATGCATAGAAATATGATATAGTGAGATTAACATGCCTTCTTTTCCTTTTCTAAAATTCCCATTGTTAAATAATAACCTTGGAGAAAAAAAAAAGACACTGCTCAAAAGAGCATGCAACTGAATACACTTAGACTTTTTTTTAGTTTTACTGAGGTATAATTGATATATAAAAAATTGTACACGTTTAATATACACATCTTGATAAGTTTAAACATATGCATAAACCTGTGATGCCGTTACCACAAGTAAGATACTAAGCATATCTAGCACCTCCAAAAGTTTCCTTCTGTTCTTTTGTCTTGTCTTGTCGTGTGTTGTTTATTCTTTTCTTTTCTTTCTTCTTTCTTTCCCTTTCTCTCTCT
>NW_027397063.1:8683744-8695382 GCF_003265705.2 Callorhinus ursinus
CTTCCTTCCCTATAAGAACACTTAAAATGACATTATCCTCTTAATATATTTTAAAGTGTACAATACCATATTATTAATTATAAGGATGATGTTTTACAACAGATCTCTAGGACTTATCTATCTTACATAACAAAAACTTTATTTCCATTGAAAAATAATTCCTCATTTTCCCCCTCCCCCGTCCTCTGGCAACCACTGTTCTACTCTCTACTTCTATGAGTTTGACTATTCTAGAATCCTAACAGAAGTGGAATCATGTGGTATTTATTCTCCCACGTTTGGCTTATTTCACTTAGCATAATGCCCTCAAGGTACTGTGGCAGATGGCAGGATTTATTACATTGACCATGTACCCTGCAATCTTTCTAAATTTACTTATGAGTTGCAAGAGATGTTTTGTAGATTACTTAGGATTTTCTATATACACACTTACCACCTGCAAACAGATCTATATTGCTTTTATTTATTTACTTTTTTTACCTTTTTCCACTGGCCAGGTCTTTTAGTGCAGTGTTGAGTAAAAATAGTAAGAATGAACATCATTGCCTTGTCCCTGATTTTAAGCAGTTCAGTCTTTCACCATAAATGCTGTTATCCATAGGTTTTGGAGGCTTTTTACTGTTGCTGTTGTTGGGGGGATAAACTTTATCAGGTTGAGAAAATTCTCTTCTAATCTCTTGACTATCAATGCAATAAGTCTCCACAAATGCTTGTATTCTTTATATTTCTGTTTTTATTTTACCTTGTTTCTTTATTGCTAAGTTTCCAACTTTTCTCAATGAGATTCTTCTTTTGGTTTCGCTTGGGGTCTCTCATACAGTTGCAGTCAGATAGTGCCTCGACTAGAGGTCATGGAAGGCTCAGTTGAAATACTTAGACAACTATATCTCCCTTGCTACATGCTCTTTAGGGCATTTCCACATAATCTCTTCAGCTGAGTAACTGAACGCCTTTCACTGTGGCTCAGGATTTGTAAGAGCTCAAAATTGGAAATCGATGGACTTTTTTTAATGTATAGGCACAAAATTCATTCTTCGTGGGCAAGGACCATATAAGAGTTTAAATTCTAGGAGGCTGGTTCTTTGGAGCCACCTCAGAGACAAATTACCACAACCTAGTTGTGTACATTAGTTAGTAAGATTTTATATTATTTAATATTTTAATATTTTAAGTGTTTTTCTTAGCTGTTTCTGTAATAAGAATTTCAGATAACATCCTTCGAATATGATCTAAATAGCTCAAGTTTGTAGATTTGCAGTTAAGTTTTCTACTTCTGTACATCGCACTGCTTTTTCTAAAAACACTTAAAAGTAAATTACAGAACATTTAATATCACAGATTTGTACCTTTACTAAGTTATAATTTTGTATATGAACATAAAACAGTAAAACTATAATGCAAAACTAGTAGAAAAATATTGGAAACAAATATCAAATTCATTCATTGACATAAAAACCTCCATGAATTTGAAAGATAAATTCTAAGCCCCAAATAAAAATAAGAGTTAATTCAAAAATTAAAAAGTGCGGGCGCCTGGGTGGCTCAGTTGGTTAAGCGACTGCCTTCGGCTCAGGTCATGATCCTGGAGTCCCGGGATCGAGTCCCGTATCCGGCTCCCTGCTCGGCAGGGAGTCTGCTTCTCCCTCTGACCCTCCTCCCTCTCATGTGCTCTCTCTCTCTCATTCTTTCTCTCAAATAAATAAATAAATAAATAAAATCTTTAAAAAACATTAAAAAGTGGTCTGCTCAAGAGTGCTCATGGATAACAGCATGAATAAGAAAAAATATGCCTAATTTTTAAATAATGTTATGTTTATAAATATTAAAACAAACAGACAAAAAATACAAGCAGATATTCTAAAACAAAACTCTAGACTTAGTGTTGCACTGCAGAGGGTTTCTGCAGGTGTTTTCCTTTAGGATATCTGTGCAAAATAGACAGTGTGTCACCAAAGGAATTCTTCCTGTGTATGGAACTGATTTCTAGAGAAATAAAGATAAGAAAATTGTGTAGATAAACAAGCTAACACAGTTGATGAGTATTGTATTTGCAGAAGTAAAATATGCTACAAAATGTAACTAAAGTCATTTCTTGATTATTTAAAGATGATTATCCCATTGTGAATTAGTCATCCTGGGACCTTATTCTCCACTTTACCTTTTAGTTCTTGCTCATGCTGTTCACATTCTCAGTGCTCCATTCATTATGCTTTCTCTTCCCTTCTGTGGACATCTAAGTAGGACAGTGACAAGAGCAAATCATAATTCTCCAACAAAGTCTTCTTTAAGTATATTGGTTCATAGTCAGCTCTCTCTTCTTCTTGGTCTGGCAATTGTCAGTGACACTACTCACTTTGGATTATCAGCCATCTTGTGCTGGTACTTCGTTGTTATATATGTATTGAGATTTTTCTCATTGAGATTCTTAATATTGACATGACCAGAGACTAAGCCTGGTATCCATTGTGTCTTCTGCATTTCAAACAGTGAAAGCATAAAGATCCTGTAAATATTTGTTAAATTAAACAGAATGCAATCAAGGATTTTAAGTTTCTCTCTTCTGTTATCCCAATTTTACCATATTTTTCACTAACTTCTCAATCAGAAGTCAGTAATGCAGAAATAATTTGCAAAATAATTTGAACATATAATGGAATACGCTGATCTTCACAGGTTCAGATACTAGAAAATGTAATGTGTGTGCATGTGTGATACATGCACACTCAATGAGCCATACTAAAAATTCTTTACATTGAAAAACAATGAGATACCATATGCACCACTTAACCAAAGCATATATGGTGTTCATTTTAAACTATGTTCTACTAAAAGTGTTGTGTTTTAAATACTCACCAAGTATCTATTAATAATCCTTAAGAACTTAATTCCATTTGGCATCACTATAACATTTTAGCTCCATAAACTCCATTAGTTTAGAGATTGAGCTGCAGAGAGCACTGAAGGCACTTAGGCTTAGCAAGTAGCTTTGCGAGAGCAGGGAGTGTGTCTGAGGATTTCTATATCCATGGCAGTTACCTAGGCCTGTACTGAATAAGCAGTCCTATAAATTTCAGGATCCAATAATCAATTGCATTTGTAGGTCTGTTTGAGTACTCGTAAACATGATTAAATTATTTTCTCCACAATCTTCATGCATTATGACTATATATGTAACACAACAAAGCTACTAATTTAATGGATAAAAGCTACCTGAAAAAATATATTTAATACTGTTCACTTATGCAAAAGGTTTCTATAGACAGGACTTCCAACAACTTTTCATCTCTGAATGAAAAAAGAAACACCCCACCAAAACCCAAACATTCTTATTAACAATCAATCTTTCTTGTTAAAAATACAGAGAGGTGAGGCCAAAAAGTAGAGATACCAACTGAAGCAGAGCACACTTATAAAGCAAATACACAGTAACTTTGAACAAGCAGTACATTTTGTGGCAGGAGCAACAGTCAAACCTACACAATCATTAATGAGGTGCCATGATAGTTTCATGATTCTAGTAGCAACTAATAAGGTCAAAAAAAAAATTTCTGGCAAAGCCTCAAGGTTTGAACTTCAGCCATGAGATAGTTGCAGTACTTTGCTGTCAAGCTATGTAACAAGAAACACCCAATAAAAATAAAACTTGGTTCACATGAAGCCAGAAAATTTTCAGTATTAAATGTAGCTTTACACTTGCTATGGAAAAGTATCATTTGCTCTTGTAACTTTCATTGGGTACCTACCATTTATTGTTCACTAGTGACTGCTGCTTGAGTTCAGTTTTTGTCTGAGAAGCAGAAATCTGCACTATACAGTAGCAGGTCTCTTTGGTTGCTGAGGGTAGTCAAGAGTCCTTGATGTGTGTGTATGTGTTTAAGATATATTTTAACAAGAATTTCAAAATATTGCTTTTGGGGTGGGAAGTAAGATTTTGGGGGAATATAATATTTTTGAATATCTGTTTAGTTATGTCTTACATAAATTAAGAGAATAAGGAGTCTTCAAAATGTTTGCCTCTTTGTTTCATCTCTCCCTTCTCCACCACTGTATTGTTCTGAAACTCAGGATATTCTAACCTTTCAATTTGATCTTATTTTCTTTTGAATGAATAGCATGGTACAGGTAAGCCGTAAATTGCTTTATTGCACACTAAATACTTTTAAAAGCATGGTAGGAACTAGCTATTGCAAGAACTATTATTTATCCTAATTGATCCCAGCTGAGCTTGGAAGGTCGTCTGGCCTGAGAGCCTTCAAAGACTTGCCAAAAGGCTGTCAGATTTGATAACTCACACCACTCTGAACTTGGCTTGGAGGGGTCAGTTACAGAGTGAACACTAAGCTCCCCCTGATATCCAAGCCTGCTGAAAAATGCAGATACACTGCCAGCTCACTTGCAAGCCACTAGATTCTCAACTTTGTTTTAAGAGGCTCATGTGTTCTTGGAACTGGGGATGGGCTGCTCAGCAATAAGAAGACGTTCCCATGTGGAGCTACAGAGCAGATGTGACTGTCCTGTGTACTGGGAAGCATCTGTTTTTGTTAAAACATGGTTTGTGCATTCACCTAAAGATTTAGGATGAGCTGGGGACATAAGAAAACCTTAAATTATGCCTCTTTGATTGAGTAACTGAATGCATCCATGAATTTATATTTTATTGTTTTATGTTACATTAATCTTTTTCACATAAAATTTCTCATTTATAGATTATACAAAAACTGTTGTTGTTCTACATTAACAAAGCTCCAGCTGAATGATCTTGCCAGTGGTTTTATAACATTAAGTTGAAGCACCGTGAAGGAAAGAAAACAGAATTTGTCCTTTCACTGTTACAACTTCTTTGCCTAACACAATCCTTCAAAAAATATTTGTTGGGCAAATGAAAAAATGAAGAAATAATTCTAAGAATGAAGAAAATGGGCAATCTATTTGAAGGGTTTTCTTTTTCTCTTAGTTGCAATAAACTTTCTCAATTGTTGGATACATTAACTAACCTTATCATGATAATCATTTTACAATATATACCATCACATTATATACCTTAACCTTACATAATGTTGTATGTAACCTTACATAATGTTGTATATACCATCACATTATACACCTTAACCTTACATATGTTGAATGTAACCTTACATTGACATCTTCACAATGTTTGTTCTTCCAATCCATGATTATATATGATATTTAATTATATCTTAATAAAGCTGGGGAAAATGAATACAATTTTTAAAGAAATCAGCTTTCTCACTATTGCCAATTTAAAAAAAGATTTAATTTATTTATTTGACAGAGAGAGACAGCAAGAGAGGGAACACAAGCAGGGGGAGTGGGAGAGGGAGAAGCAGGCTCTCCGCTGAGCAGGGAGCCCGATGCGGGGCTCGATCCCAGGACCCTGGGATCATGACCTGAGCCAAGGCAGACACTTAACCAACTGGCCACCCAGGCACCCCCTCACTATTGCCATTTTAAAAGATATTTTGGTAGAAACATATCATTTAAATTATGTATTTCTAGCAGTCTATTCAAATGCTACCTGTAGTTTTCTGAAATTTCATATTATTCATAGAGAATTTTTTTAGTGTTGCCCAGAAATTGAAAAGGAAATTTTATATTGAAAGTTTTCTTTTTTCCTTTTCCATTTTCCAGTTTATGGATGTGTACAGCTTCTTCATATTTTTACCTTTATATCTAAAATCTGGCTTTATGTTATGATGGGTTCAAGATGGCCACAAAGTCTTTGCCTTTCCTACTTGAGAGGAGGGGTCTATTTTCCTTCTCTTTGAAACAGGTGGGTCCTGTGACCGACTTTGACCAGAAAAATGCATCAGAAAGGACATAGTACAAGTTCCAAGGTTGGGCTAAAGAAACTGGCACATTTCCTACACCTCTGTTGTATGCTCTCCCTTGGAAGCCAGCTGCTATGTAAGAAGTGTAGGTGACCACCATCCTGTGAAGAAACCTAGTTTTCCTAATTGGAGAGGAAGAAAACACAGAAGGAAGTACATGGATGCTAGATGCATGAGTCAACTTTTTGGACCTTGCCCCATAGTGAAGGGAGAAAACAGATGAAGCCAGTGCCACATTGCAAAGACTTCCTGAGACTTCTTCCCAAATTCCTGACCCATGCTCTCATGAGCAGACAAAGTGATTGTCATTTTAAGCCACTAAGTTTCGGGGTACTTTGTATACACAGAAGTATATAATAAACTTGCACCTTCATTATTAAAAATATTACTTCTCTAACTATAATAGTTGAAAATATACTAAGTATTCTCATAATATATACTTCGAGAAAAATGAGAAATATCTCCGTATTATAACTTTTTTCAGCATGAGGCCTCAGGAGATAAAGTCCTCATTGTAATATTTATCTATATTGTTAACTTTTTACAATCATAGTTAAAATTAAAACTGATTGAAGCTTTATCATGCCATTATAAGACTCAATACTCAAAAATTCAACTTTAGAAAAATGACTCCCAAGTTTAGATGTTTACTGGAGTTGATTTTATGAACATTTTTTTATTGTTATGTTAATCACCATACATTACATCATTAGTTTTTGATGTAGTGTTCCATGATTCATTGTTTGTGCATAACACCCAGTGTTCCATGCAGAATATGCCCTCTTTAATACCCATCACCAGGCTAACCCATCCCCCCACTCTCCTCCCCTCTAGAAGCCTCAGTTTGTTTTTCAGAGTCCATCATCTCTCATGGTTCGTCTCCCCCTCTGACTTACTCCCCTTCATTCTTCCCCTCCTGCTATCTTCTTCTTTTTTCTTAACATATGTTGCATTATTTGTTTCAGAAGTACAGATCTGTGATTCAACAGTCTTGCACAATTCACAGCACATACCCTCCCCAATGTCTATCACCCAGCCACCCCATCCCTCCCACCCCCACCACTCCAGCAACACTCAGTTTGTTTCCCAAGATTAAGAATTCCTCCTGTCAGTGAGGTCATATGATACATGTCTTTCTCTGATTGACTTATTTCACTCAGCATAACACCCTCCAGTTCCATCCATGTTGTTGCAAATGGCAAAATCTCATTCCTTTTGATGGCTGCATAATATTCCATTGTGTATATATACCACTTCTTCTTTATCCATTCGTCTGTCGATGGACATCTTGGCTCTTTCCACAGTTTGGCTATTGTGGACATTGCTGCTATAAACATTGGGGTGCACGTACCCCTTCGGATCCCTACATTTGTATCTTTGTGGTAAATACCCAGTAGTGCAATTGCTGGATCGTATGGTAGCTCTATTTTCAACTGTTTGAGGAACGTCCATACAGTTTTCCAGAGTGGTTGCACCAGCTTGCATTCCCACCAACAGTGTAGGACGGTTCCCCTTTCTCTGCATCCCCGCCAACATCTGTTGTTTCCTGACTTGTTAATTTTAGCCATTCTGACGGATGTGAGGTGGGATCTCATTGAGGTTTTGATTTGGATTTCCTTGATGCCGAGCAATGTTGAACACTTTTTCATGTGTCTGTTGGCCATTTGGATGTCTTCTTTGGAAAAATGTCTGTTCACGTCTTCTGCCCATTTCTTGATTGGATCATTTGTTCTTTGGGTGTTGAGTTTGATAAGGTCTTTATAGATTTTGGATACTAGCCCTTTATCTGAGATGTCATTTGCAAATATTTTCTCCCATTCTGTTGGTTGTCTTTTGGTTTTGTGGACTGTTTCTTTTGCTGTGCAAAAGTTTTTTATCTTGATGAAATCCCAATAGTTCATTTTTGCCCTTGCTTCCCTTGCCTTTGGCGATGTTTCTAGGAAGAAGTTGCTGCGGCTGAGGTCGAAGAGGTTGCTACCTGTGTTTTCCTTTAGGATTTTGATGGACTCCTGTCTCACGTTTAGGTCTTTCAACCATTTGGAGTCTATTTTGGTGTGTGGTGTAAGGAAATGGTCCAGTTTCATTCTTCTGCATGTGGCTGTCCAATTTTCCCAACACCATTTGTTGAAGAGACTGTCTTTTTTCCATTGGACATTCTTTCCTGCTTTGTCAAAGATTAGTTGACCATAGAGTGGAGGGTCCATTTCTGGGCTCTTGATTCTGTTCCATTGATCTATGTATCTGTTTTTGCACCACTACCATACTGTCTTGATGATGACAGCTTTGTAATAGACCTGGAAGTCCGGAATTGTGATGCCGCCAGCTTTGCTTTTCTTTTTCAACATTCCGCTGGCTATTCGGGGTCTCTTCTGGTTCCATACAAATTTTAGGATTATTTGTTCCATTTCTTTGAAAAAAGTGGATGGTATTTTGATGGGGATTGCATCGAATGTGTAGATTGCTCTAGGTAGCATTGACATCTTCACAATGTTTGTTCTTCCAATCCATGAGCATGGAACGTTTTTCCATTTCTTTGTGTCTTCTTCAATTCCTTTCATGAGTATTTTATAGTTTTCTGAGTACAGATCCTTTGCCTCTTTGGTTAAATTTATTCCTAGGTATCTTATGGTTTTGGGTGCAGTTGTAAATGGGATCGACTCCTTGACTTGTCTCTCTTCTGTCTTGTTTTTGGTGTATAGGAATGCCACAGATTTCTGTGCATTGATTTTATATCCTGCTACTTGACTGAATTCCTGTATGAGTTCTAGCAGTTTTGGGGTGGAGTCTTTTGGGTTTTCCACATACAGTATCATATCATCTGCAAAGAGTGAGAGTTTGACTTCCTCTTTGCCGGTTTGGATGCCTTTGATATTTTTTGTTGTCTGATTGCTGTGGCTAGGACTTCAAATACTATGTTGAATAGCAGTGGTGATAGTGGACATCCCTGCCGCGTTCCTGACCTCAGGGGGAAAACTCCCAGCTTTTCCCCATTGAGAATGATATTCGCTGTAGGTTTTTCATAGATGGCTTTTATGATATTGAGGTATATACCCTCTATCCCTATACTCTGAAGAGTTTTGATCAAGAAAGGATGCTGTACTTTGTCAAATGCTTTTTCTGCATCTATTGAGAGGATCATATGATTCTTGTTCTTTCTTTTGTTAATGTATTGTATCACGTTGATTGATTTGCGGATGTTGAACCAGCCTTGCAGCCCAGGGATAAATCCCACTTGGTCATGGTGAATAATCCTTTTAATGTACTGTTGGATCCTATTGGCTAGTATTTTGGTGAGAATTTTTGCATCCATGTTCATCAAGGATATTGGTCTGTAATTCTCCTTTTCGATGGGGTCTTTGTCTGGTTTTAGGATCAAGGTAATGGTGGCCTCATAAAATGAGTTTGGAAGTTTTCCTTCCATTTCTATATTTTGGAACAGTTTCAGGAGAATAGGTATTAATTCTTCTTTAAATGTCTGACAGAATTCCCCTGGGAAGCCATCTGGCCCTGGGCTTTTGTTTGTTGGGAGTTTTTTGATGACTGCTTCAATTTCTTTAGTGGTTATAGGTCTGTTCAGGTTTTCTATTTCATCCTGGTTCAATTTTGGTAGTTGATACATCTCTAGGAATGCACCTATTTCTTCCAGGTTATCTAATTTGCTGGCATAGAGTTGCTCATAATATGTTCTTATAATTGTTTGTATTTCTTTGGTGTTGGTTGTGATCTCTCCTCTTTCATTCATGATTTTGTTGATTTGGGTCATTTCTCTTTTCTTTTTGATAAGTCTGGCCAGGGGTTTATCAATCTTGTTAATTCTTTCAAAGAACCAGCTCCTAGTTTCTTTGATCTGTTCTACTGTTCTTTTGGTTTCTAGTTCATTGATTTCTGCTCTGATCTTTATGATTTCTCTTCTTCTGCTGGGTTTAGGCTTTCTTTGCTGTTCTTTCTCCAGTTCCTTTAGGTGTAGGGTTAGGTTGTGTATTTGAGACCTTTCTTGTTTCTTGAGAAAGGCTTGTATTGCTATATACTTTCCTCTCAAGACTGTCTTTGCTGTATCCCAAAGATTTTGAACAGTTGTGTTTTCATTTTCATTGGTTTCCATGAATTTTTTTTAATTCTTCTTTAATTTCCTGGTTGACCCATTCATTCTTTAGTAGCATGCTCTTTAGCCTCCATGTATTCGGGTTCTTTCCTACTTTCCTCTTGTGATTGAGTTCTAGTTTCAAAGCACTGTGGTCTGAAAATATGCAGGGAAGAATCCCAATCTTTTGGTACCGGTTGAGACCTGATTTGTGACCTAGGATGTGATCAATTCTGGAGGATGTTCCATGGGCACTAGAGAAGAATGTGTATTCTGTTGCTTTGGGATGGAATGTTCTGAATATGTCTGTGAAGTCCATTTGGTCCAGTGTATCATTTAAAGTCCTTATTTCCTTGTTGATCTTTTGCTTAGCTGATCTGTCCATTTCAGTCAGGCGGGTATTAAAGTCCCCCACTATTATTGTATTGTTGTCAATGTGTTTCTTTGCTTTTGTTATTAATTGCCTTATATTATTGGTGGCTCCCATGTTAGGGGCATAGATATTTACAATTGTTAGATCTTCTTGTTGGATAGACCCTTTAAGTAGGATATAGTGTTCTTCTTCATCTCTTATTACAGTCTTTGTTTTAAAATCTAGTTTGTCTGATATAAGGATTGCCACCCCAGCTTTCTTTTGTTGTCCATTAGCATGGTAAATGGTTTTCCACCCCCTCACTTTCAATGTGGGGGTGTCTTTGGGTCTAAAATGAGTCTCTTGCAGACAGCATATGGATGGGTCTTGTTTTTTAATCCAGTCTGATAGCCTGTGTCTTTTGATTGGGGCATTTAGCCCTTACATTCAGGGTAACTATTGAAAGGTATGAATTTAGTGCCATTGTATTGCCTGTAAGGTGACTGTTACTGTATATTGTCTGTGTTCCTTTCTGGTCTATGCTGCTTTTAGGCTCTCTCTTTGCTTAGAGGACCCCTTTCAATATTTCTTGTAGGGCTGGTTTCGTGTTTGCAAATTCCTTTAGTTTTAGTTTGTCCTGGAAGCTTTTTATCTCTCCTTCAATTTTCAATGACAGCCTAGCTGGATATAGTATTCTTGGCTGCATATTTTTCTCATTTAGTGCTCTGAAGATATCACGCCAGTCCTTTCTGGCCTGCCAGGTCTCTGTGGATAGGTCTGTTGCCAATCTAATTTTTCTACCATTGTAGGTTACATATCTCTTCTCCCGAGCTGCTTTCAGGATTTTCTCTTTGTCTCTGAGAACTGTAAGTTTTACTATTAGATGTCAGGGTGTTGACCTATTTTTATTGATTTTGAGATGGGTTCTCTGTGCCTCCTGGATTTTGATGCCTGTTTCCTTCCTCACATTAGGGAAGTTCTCTGCTATTATTTGCTCCGATATACCTTCTGCCCCTCCCTCTCTTTCTTCTTCTGGGATCCCAATTATTCTAATGTTGTTTCGTCTTATCGTATTGCTTATCTCTCGAATTCTGCCCTCGTGATCCTGTAGTTGTTTCTCTCTCTTTTTCTCAGCCTCTGTATTTTCCATCATTTGGTCTTCTATATCGCTGATTCTCTCTTCTGCCTCATTTATCCTAGCAATTAGTGCCCCCATTTTTTATTGCACCTCATTAATAGCCTTTTTGATTTTGACTTAGTTAGATTTTAGTTCTCTTATTTCTCCAGAAAGGGTTTCTCTAATGACTTACACGCTTTTTTCAAGCCCAGCTAGTATCTTTAAAGTCATGATTCTGA
>NW_027397063.1:8695482-8773358 GCF_003265705.2 Callorhinus ursinus
GGGAAAAGAAAGGGAAAGAAAGAAAAAAGAAAGAGAAAAGAAAGAAAGAAAAAAAAACAAAAAGAAAACGATAAAAACAAAAATAGAACAATAAAAAAACAGAATATGATCAAATATGATCAGGCTAGTGCATAGATCAGTGCCACACACTAGAATTTGGGCATATTTTGGTCTGTTAGAAAAAAGTGCCTCCTAAAATTTTAAAGGAAGAAAGACTTATATATGTACAAAATAAGGGTTGATATAATGAAGGGATGGAAGATGACTGTAAAGATGAAAATTATAAAAGATTTTATAAACGGAATTGATAAGATAAGAAGTTGTTTGAAAAAAGAAAGAAGAAGATTTAAAAAAAAAAGGGAGAGAATGTGATCAGGCAGGAGACTAGAACAAAGCCATACACTAGTGATTTAGGGTATATTTTGCTCTGTTAGAAGAAACTGTATCTCAAAATTTTAAAGAGAGAACAACATATATATATATATATACACATATATATATATGCCAAAAATAAGGGTAACTACTGTGGAGGGATAAAATATGATTCTAAAAATGAAAAATAAAAAATGTTTTTTTTAAAAAAGGGATTGATAAGATGTTGGTTGAAAAAGGGAAAAAGAAAAATTAAAGAAAAAAACAGTTAAAAAAATAACTTTGAAAAACTAATGAATCATGGTAAAAAAAAAAAGCCATGAATTCTATGTGCAGTATTCCCCTAGCGCTGGAGTTCTCCCATTCTCCTTGATTGGTAAACTTGGTCTTGGCTTGCTGGCTGTTCGTGCTGATCTTCTGGGGGAGGGGCCTGTTGCCATGGTTCCAAATGTCTTTCCTGGAGGCGGAATTGCCCCGCCCTTGTCAGCCAGGGCTAAGCAAGCTGCTCGGGTTTGCTCTCAGGAGTTTTTGGTCCCTGCAAGCTCTCGGTACAGCTTTGGAGGACCAGGGTGAACATGGTGGCCTCCCAATCTCCACCCGGAGGAGCTGAGAACTCGGGGCCCTGCTCCTCAGTGCGCCCCCAGAGAAAAGCAGTCAGTCACTCCCGTCTCCCCGGTCTCCGGCCGCACTCCGTGCTCACCCGGCCTGTGACCGGGTGTTTCAATCTCTGGCACCTGACCCATGTGGAGTCTCCAAACCCAGCAGATCCCTGCAGTGCGCTCCCACGCCACTCCTCCCGGGGGAGGAAGGGGAGTCTCCCCAGCTCTGCCGCTTGTTGGGTCCCTGCTGGAGGAGAAGTGGCCCGACTGGGCCGCAGATCACAGTTTATGGCCACCCCGAGCTGAGAGCCCGCGCCTCGGCTCCGTCTCTGCAGCCGGCTTCCCTGCTCCGATACCTGGGAGCTCTGCCGCACTCAGGCACCCCCGGTCTTTCTGTGACCCCAAGGGTCCTGAGACCACACTGTCCCACGAGGGTTCCACCTCCTGCTTACCCACTGGAGCTACGTCCCTCAGCGGAGCCGACTTCTAAAAGTTCCGATTTTGTGCTCCGGGGCTCTAGCACTTGCCAGAAGCTGCCGACGGAGACCCCCTCCCCCGCCGTCTATCCTCCCGAATATCGCCTCAGATTCACTTCTCCGCACGTCCTACCTTCCAGTACGTGGTTGCTTCTCTGTTCAGAGAGTTGTTGCTACTCTCTTCTTCGATCTCCTGTTGAATTTGTAGGTGTTCAGAATGGTTTGATCCCCATTCAGCTGAATTCCTGAGACCAGACGAAATCTAGGTCTCCTACTCCTCTGCCATCTTGCTCCGCCCCCTCTTTATGAACATTTTTTAAACTTGAATATAGTCACACTAGATTTCAATTGGTTACATTCTCTTTACTATAAACAAATACCCCAAGTCTCTGGGTTATATGTAAAAATGTTATTAAGTAATGGGGTTCTCCGTTGCCTAACAGTTGCAAGATACTTTCTATTATTTTCCTCTATGACTTCCTATAAAATGATTCAATCAACAATCAACTTAACAATTACTATAATACAGATCAGATAGGCTGAAGCTGTAAGGAATGCTCTATCTCACCACACTGTTTTCCTGTCTGTATTAGTATTCGAGTTCAAGTATGAGCAGAAACTCAAACAAGAATGAATTAAACATGACAGAAGTTTATTTTCCTCTCATAAATTTCCAAGCAGCTATGACAACTCTACCCTGCAAAGTCAAAAGAAGCCCTGTTCCCTCCATCTGGCAGCACTCTATTACTTCCTATGGTGCTGCACTTAACTTCAGAGTTCATTACGGACCAGCTAGAGAAGGAAAAGGTAAAGGGGAAGTGATACTCTCTGGAAGGCCATTACCCAGAAGGTGAACTCAGAACTATCACCCAAATCCCAACATATCTAAGTAAGTTAGTCACATGGCCACACCTAGATGCAAGAAGCCTTGAAATGTATTCTTTATTCTGGTTAACTATTTGTGGAATTAACATTTTGATTAGTATGGGAAAAGGGGAGTATGGATATTTAGAGACAGTTAATGTTTGTTAGATTTTTCAACAATTATTCAATACTCTATGAGTGTTTAGTAGATAATTGGCCATTATTGCCTTCATGGTCAATCCTAATCAAAATGATGAAGCTGAATACTAGAGTAACACTTGTCTTTGGTAAACAACTCTCTAATTATTTTGTGCCCTCAATCTGACTTTTGCTTCTTCAGATTTCTTCACTGACCCACACCATATACCAGTGTGGCACATTAACTGTGTCTGAATAATATTCTCACCTCCATTCCATCCCCCTGTTTCCATCTCAGATAAATTAAAATAAGCAGATTTCTTTTTTTTAAGATTTTATTTATTTATTTGACAGTGAGAGAGAGCACAAACGGGGGGAAGCAGGCAGAGGGAGAAGGAGAGGGAGAAGCAGGTTACCCATGCAGCAGGGACCCCAATGCGGGGCTCCATCCCAGGACCCCGGGACCATGACCTGAGCCGAAGGCAGACCTTTAACTGACTGAGCCACCCAGGCGCCCCTAAAATAAACAGATTTCTTAAAAACAAAACAAACAAACCCACAAAAAACAAAAACAAACAAAAAACTTAACCTATCCTTTAATTACCAAAGACTACTCTATTCTGTTGGGTGGTAATTGGTGGTAATTGGTTAATTCTTTTTGAAAAAAGTATTTATTTAGAACCCCTTAAAGTTAAATAGCCAAGCTAGTAATGAAAACTCAGATACTATATTACACAAGTGGCAAATAGTTTTTCATTAGAAATGGTTTTTAGCTTTCTTCAATTATTCAATGCAATAGATGTGTAAAGTGGGCCCTCATTAATAATCCCATACAATAGTATCAGGAATTATTTACTTTTATTTTGAACTATTTTATCTATCATCTATTATTTCTATCAATCTATCATCTACCTATCTATCTGTCATCATCATCATCTCTGTCATCTATCCATATTTCTAGCTGAAGTATTGGGAAAAAAGCCAATCCTCAGAACAGAAACATTTAATTAATTAATTATTAATTTGATTGAAGTATAATTAATTATAGTGTTATATTAGTTTCAGGTGTACAATATAATGCTTCAACAATTCTATACATTACTCAGTGCTCATCACAATAAGTGTACTTTTAATCCCTTTTATCTATTTCACACATCACCACTCCCCATTCCCCTCCGGCAACCATCAGTTTGTTCTCTGTATTTAAGAGTCCAAAACAGAAAGCTTTTATCCATACTTGCCTATTCTCAAGGTGAACCCCATGAAAAAAGCCATGTCCATTTCCTACCCAGTGGGTGCTAGATCACATGACCTGGGATAAAACCCAGCCTTCCATCCTCATCGTGAAGTGATGAGGCAACACCTGTCCTTCATGGAGCTTGTGAGTAGATCTCTGGCATCACCCTTCTTCTACAGGGTGAAGCAGTAATCCGCCTACACAGAGACTTTGGGCAGAATTTTGGCATCCAGCCCACTCCAAGAAGAGGAGGCACACATACCTGGTGAGGCTTGTGGGTGGTTCTCTGCTGTATACCCCTGCCCTGCACTAAGGAGAAGGTGTCCTTCCCCAGTGGACATGCTGATGGAACTCTGAGTTGTGGGGACTGTGGGGCAGAGTCCTGTCATCTGAGTAACACACAACTGGGGAGACTAGATTCACTGCAGGAGATTTATAAATTAAATTGGCATTTGATAAACAGCCCACAAAAGTGAACCAGAACGTGTATTTTGAAGCTACACAAGTTGACCACCTGCTTAAATAAAAGATATACAGGAACTTTAGTCTTATAATATTCAAATCATCCAAGATGTAGTCCAAAGTTCCTAACATACCAAAAACAAGGAACATCTGAAGCGAGAAAAGATAACAGAATCTAACACTGAGATGATACCAATGTTAGAATGACTGGACAAGGATTCTAAAGAAGACAACATAAAAATGTCCTCCATAGAAATAAGGTATACAAATGGACAAAAATGAAAACATAGACAATTTCAGACAATTTCAGCAAAGAAATAGAAGTTACAAATCCAAATGGAAATTTTGGAACTAAAAAAATACAATAATCAAAATAAAAATCTAATAGCATGGGCTAAATAGCAGACTGGAAATGACAGAGGAAAGAATCAGTAACATTGAAGGTAAATTAGTAGAAATGATCTATTCTGAACAACACAAAGCAAACTGAAAAAAAAATGTAAACTGAACCTCAGTGACTTCTGGGACAATAGCCAAAGATCTAACATTTATGTTATTTTTTTTAAAGATTTTATTTATTCATTTGAGAGAGAGAATGAGAGACAGAGAGCACAAGAGAGGGGGGAGGGTCAGAGGGAGAAGCAGACCCCCCGCCGAGCAGGCAGCCCGATGCGGGACTCGATCCCAGGACTCCAGGACCATGACCCCAGCCGAAGGCAGTCGCTCAACCAACCGAGCCACCCAGGGGCCCATAACATTTATGTTATTGGAGTGCCAGAATGAGAGGAAAAAGAACATGGGGCTGAAAAGGTATTTGAAGAAATAATGACTGAAACCTTCCTAAATTCAGTGAGGGACAAATCTACAGATTTAAAAAACTGAGTGAACTCTAAAGAGGATAAACAGAAGAACTCCATGCCCAGAAATATTAGAGTCAAACCTATGAAAACCAAAATAGTAATTTTATTATTCACTAGTCTAATTTGGCCAGAAATAATGATAGAAAATAATATTGTCATACAGTATTTAGTGTGCTAGAATCCAAGCAGAAAGAACAAAATCATAGGCACTTTAAGAAGCAGCCTAAACACATGGTAACTGAAAAAGCTATATTTTGGGTCTTGGTTTATTTTTGACCCAACTGAACAGGGCAATCATTGCATGAAAAACAATCTCTTATTTTAAAAATCAGTTTGATATTACCACAATTGTTTATACTTGCTCTTATTTTCTGGTAAAAAATATTATCTTTATTTCCAACACTCCATCCACCTTTACATATTCTTGTTAATCTTGCTTTTCCAAATGTTACAAATACATCTTTTTATAAATGTTTGAAACTCCTCTGACACTCTGGATCCAATTAATTCATATATTTTAATGTTAAAGCTCTGTCCTAATTTTATACTAAAAGGTAATTTTATACAAACTTTGAATCACTTTTTAGGAATTTGTGTTCTTTTTACCAACGTATTTTAATTCATTGTTTGTAAAGATTGACACACACTAAAACTAGTCATACTTTTTGAAATAACATGGTGAGTAAATCATGGTGAGCATCCAAGAAACAAAAACCTTGAGACCTAATCAGGAATAATTTCAGAAATAAAAATAATTTATTTTGGTAATAATTATTATCAAAAATAACCACATCCTTCATCAAAGGATTCGGTTTTAGCATATACTTATTTTTTCTAGAGATTTTATTTATTTATTTTTCAGAGAGAGAGAGAGCAGAAGCAGGGGAGTGGCAGGCAGAGAAAAAAGCAGGCTCCCCACTGAGCAGGGAGCCCAGTGCGGGACTTGATCCCAGAACACTGGGATCATGACCTGAGCCAAAGGCAGACACTTAACCAATTGAGCCACCCAGGCGCCCCTTAGCATGTACTTTTAAATTGCTCTTTTAAATCCAATAGTTGTCCTCTTTTGGCTTGAGAGATCTGAGTTAAAGTGAAGCATGTATCCTATTTTATATTATCTGTTCTCTTTTATAGACATCTCGAGTGGAAATTTCAACATATGCCTGAATGTTTGTATGTGTCAGTATCCCGCTTTCATTTAGTTAATCCAGCAGCCCCAAATAACCCTGTGATTTAATAAGTGTTTGAGAGGAAATATTACACTTTTATATGTATGACAGCTTCCATATAGCCAGTGTTGATTTATCACCTATACTCTGAGATTTTCAGGGAAGCATATTAATTTTCATTCAGTGTCAACATTACATTTTTTGGCAATTTATTTATTTATTTATTTATTTATTTATTTATTTATTTATGAGAGAGAGGGCACTCGAGGAGTGGGGGGGGGGATGTGCATGGGCAGAGGAAGAGGGAGAGAGAGAATCCCAAGCAGGCTATATATTCAGTGTGGGGCCTGATGAGGGGCTCGAACTCATGACTCTGAGATCATGACCTGAGCTGAAACCACGAGTCAGGCCCTTAACCAACTGAGCCACCCGGGCACCCCACAACATTATATATTGTGATTGTCTCTCCCATGTTCACTGTGAATATTTTTAGAAAATTCTTATTAATATTATTAGGTAATCAATTGGTAAAATACAGGCTCTAAAACTTATTTTTTTGGCCACATGTTGCCAGAATTTCTTCCACATCTTCTCTGTAACTGAGAGTGAGCTCTCTTTGATGGCTAAAATTCTCACTACCTTTCTGACAGAGGTCTCTTTTTTCACCTATGTAAAAATGAGGTGTCAAAGATTACTCACCCATGATTTCACGTATTTCATGTATATGTGGAATCTAAAAAGGAAACAAAGAAATAAAAAGTAGAAACATATCCATAAATACAGAAAACAAACTGATGGTTGCCAGAGGGAAGGTGGGAGGGTGGATAAAATGGGTGAAAGAGAGTGGGAGATTCAGTCTTCGAGTTATGGAATGAATAAATCGTGGGGATGAAAGGCACAGCATAGGGAATATATTACGTGGTGTTGTGATAGTGTTGCATGGAGATAGATAGTAGCTGCACTTGTGGTGCAGAGAATAATGTATGAACTTGTGGAATCACTATGCTATATGCCAGAAACTAATGTAATGTTGTGTGTCGATTATACTTTAATTAAAAAAAAAGATTACTTACCATGGTCATGATTTTCAAAGATTTCTTTTACTGTTTTGTGATTTTCTGTGATTTTTGTCATAATATATAGTTTCTCCATTTTGACAGTCAGTCTACAACCTCCTAACATTCTCATTTCTGGAGTACTTGCTCCACTATTTTTCTCTTCACTCCAGTCCTATTATTAGCGTCATCGCCCAAGTAGATAATCTTTCTAGCATACTGGCTCAGAGCCCTTCAATCCCTATGAAACCAAGGTCTCTCCATTTAATTTGTTACCCACAAACAAGTTACAAGGTTTGTTTTTTCTAACATGCTTCATCTCTCTCACTTCCATATTCCTATTAAGACTATTCTTTTAAAATCTTAATTATAACTTCTACTATTCCTTTATTCTCTAAATCCAAAACCTACTTCTGATTTTCCTTTCCCTCAGTGCCAGCCAGGATGCCCAAGGCAGCCATATCATTTGCCACGTGCCCCTTCCAAGGGCACCGAAACATAGGTCACACTACTGTGTCTGCATTGACAAATTTTTATCATATCCTTTGTCTGTTTTTTCTACATTTGCTCTCTAAACTGAAGTTGTTGATTAAAAAAATTCAAAAACACAAAATCCACTTCAAGGTAATGTTGTTTTTTTCACTCCTCCCTTGAAAAAAATCATTATCGTGTTCCTTTCAGCGGGTGTTCCAAATAGACTCAACAAGTTGCCCATTTCTCTGTTCCTAGAGGAGCAAATGTACTTCATCCTCAAGAATAGTGAAATCATGTGTAGTGATGATCACTGGGTGTTATACACAATTAATGAATCATTGAACACTACATCAAAAACTAATGGTGTACTATATGTTGGCTAATTGAACATAAAAAAAGAATGGTGAAATCATATGATGAGAATTATTTTACCTCCATTGATCTGTGACATAAATATGTATCAAGGAAACTGCCATGTGCTGGGTGCTATAGACAGAAAGATATTAAGCCAGGGTTCATCTATCCCAAAGCTCATTTCTGGGAGAAGAAACACATAAACGGTAATTTTGATTTCATATGTTAAAGGTTCTTCTTCTTTCCTAATTTTTCTCCTCCTCCTCCTCCTCCTTCTCCTCCTTCGCCTTCTCCTTCTTCTTTCTCCCCCTCCCCCTCCCTCCCCTTCCCTTCCCCTTCCTCCTGCTCTTCTTCCCCTTCTCTCGCTCCCTCTCCTTCTTCTTCTCATTCTACTTTTTCATCTTCATCTTCATCATCTTTTTCTTTTTTCGGAGGAATTAATGTCTCTCTTCTTTCCAATGTTCTCTTTAAAGCATCTTCATCTTGCCAGAATGTCTTACTTTATGAAATTCTTTTCCACTGTCCTTTAAGTTATTGCTCTTAGCAGGCAAAAGCTACCATCTTTCACATACTAGTTTTAGTGTTTCCCTTCTGTGAAAACATCCTGACACCTCCAGACTCTCAGAATTCATGTGTTTAATTTCATTTACTGTTTGCTCATATTTCTATCACAGTAAATCATAATTGTTTATAGTCCAGAAAACATAATAGTATGAACAAGGAAAATGAGAAATAAGTTTTCAGACAATAATAAGTCGTTGGATGTGATATATATGAATTAGAAGGGATGACAAGGTGAATCAGGGAAATGAAGGTCAGTGGTAAATTACTCCGAACTGGGAAGGTCCTAGAGAGCAACACAAGCCTTCTGACTCTAATCCTATCTGCATTTCTCCACAGGGAAGGTTACAGACTCATTTCTTATTTTGTCTCTCAATAGTGTATTTTTGGTAGGAGCAAGGCTTATTTGTACAGTTATTTGATCAAATGTTAAAGAAACAACCTCTGGCATTCTCTGTATTTGTAATAAGTTTAGTATTTTTTGGATTCTGATTGCAGTTTTCTGATAAGACTGAGCCGGATTGTCAAACATATTTATCTCTATGCTATATATGTAGGTAGATCCTTAAATAGCTGGAACCAATTTTAATAGCCTTCAGAACTTTCCATATTTAGAGCTCCCACTGAGTGACACTAATTTGATGAGAAGAGTTTAATGTCTGGATTGATGATGAGTCTCCTGAAGTTTCATCCATAGGAAATCTGGATTGTGGTGATTACCTCCTTATGGGCTATTTCTCCAGTGATAGATGCCTAAAGAAAGAAAAAAAATGTCAATATTCTTTATCGTAACACAGTTCTAAACAGCAACATATAGAATAAGCTTAGGGGAAATTTCAGTCACATCCTTAATTAGGCACCAGCTTTATTGAATGGAAGTCAACTTTCATTTTATTTTCCCTATGCTTAATATATTTGAGAACAGAGTTTCTTTAGACCAGATTGAAAGTGATCCTTACATACTCAGTACCAAAAATTTGATTATTCACTTAATGGGGGGGCGGTGAGATTATGGAAGTAATTTGCTTCCTTCAGTTGCATAAGTAAATCTGCTGATGCCAAAGAAGACACACTATCTTGCTTAAATGGTCTTTTGGGGTGAAGGGAAGTTTTTATCTAATTATATACAATTGGATTTTATAAAGGTTTAAATCAGCCTTGACTACCACATGTCTGGGCAATAGTCCATCCTATATTGTGAATCACTGAAGATGGCTGGGAAGCAGAATGAGAGTTTCATCCTAGCAAAATTAACAAAATAGTGCCATAAGATGTTTTCAGATGATGTCAGTATAAAGCTATTAAGTTCAAATTATCCTCATCTCAGCAATATCCTTTGGGAGTGGGAAGAAAGCATGGCAGCACAGAAATTTCCTTATGGGGCTCTGAGCTGGTCTATTAGGACCTGAAATGGATACGGGTTTGGATATATTTTTTTAAAGATTTATGATACGGGTTTGGATATATTTTTTTTAAAGATTTATTTATTTATTTGTCAGAGAGAGAGAGGCAGGCAGAGGAAGATGCAGGCTCCCCCTTGAGCAAGGAGCCCGATGCAAGACTCAATCCCAGGACCTCAAGATCATGACCTGAGCCTAAGGCAGACACTTAATGGACTGAGCCACCCAGACGTCCTCAGGTTTGGAGATGTTATGAAATGTACCATGGCTTCTGTTACAGGTTAAATGTAGCATTTTTCTCTATTGGTGACTCACAGTACAGTTTACTTGAGTTTAAGTCTTAGGAAGTTCCATCTGCATTTTATATTATCAAGAATTCTCCCTAAGTTTCAAAATTATCTCACAAATCACTGAAAACTGAAAAAGATCCAGGAGAAGCTCTTTTACCACCAAAATTGGTCTTATTCTATTTGGTTTGATGGGCTTCAATTATTATTAAAACCTCACCTCCAGTGTACAGGTAAATTTCCATAAGCATATAACGTAAGGCAAATGTTTCTGGGAAAATGTATTGAAAATTAACAATTCCAAGTATTGTCTAAGATGGGGAGCCACTGGAACTTTCATACATTGCTTGTGGGAGTATAAAGTGGTGTAATTATTTTTAAAAAAGATTTTGCCATTCTTATAAAGTTAAACATATAATTACCTTATGACTATGCAATTTCACTCCTGGGTATTTACCCAAAAGAAATGCAAATTTATGTCCACAAAGAGACTTGAACAATAATGTGCATAGTACTGTTATGAAAAATAACCAAAGACTAGAAATAATCCAAATATTTATCAAAAGAGAGTTAATAAACAGATTGTGGAACAGTGTCCCATAATGAAAAAGAATGAACTACGGAAATATACAACAGCATAAATAAATTTCAGAGGCATTATGCTGACACAGAGAAGACATCTCACAAAAGAGGACATACAGTGTGATTTCATTTCTACGATATTTTAAAGTAAATCAGTGGTTTCCTGGTTTTGCTGGTGACTGAACAGGGATTGAATGTAAAGTTTTATTGTGCAGTACACATAATAGTGTACAGATTTTCATCCAAATGCATCAAACTATACAGTTAAAATGTCCATTTTATTGTATATAAATTGTATATATTTTACTCACATAATATATAGTATATACATGGATTTACAATATTAGAAAATCAATTAATACTACAATGCACCAATCATTTTAATAAGAAAACCCACTATTCTCATCAGGAAATCCTTTCAGTAGATGTCCAAAGTCAAAAAAACTTTAATAATCTTTTTTTTGAAAAGCAAAGCAAAGCAAAAAGAAAGGAAAATGTATAAAGGTAAAACTAGAAAGTTATTTTTTAAAAGTGTAGTTAAGAATAACTGTATGAAATAAAAAGGAATAACTGTATGAAATCAGTAGCTATGGTTTGTGATGAAAATGAGTTAAAAAGGAAAGTAAAAGAAATTCTTTGCCTAACAAGATAAGATTTTCAAGTATTGAAAGAAATCATTATTTGCAGACATTTCAATTAATCCTAGACAACTCAAGACAGCTAACTAAAAACAGAAATATGAAAAGGGTCCGGTTGGGAGAATGAGAACAAATACAGAGAACAGTGGCTTCCTTTGTCAGTGATGAGTTAGAAGAAAGTATCCACATGCAAATCAAATATGGAAAATAAGTAAATCTTTATGGAACTCTTAGAAGACCTGTTCAAAGAGAGTTAGAATTATGTATCTGTATATATATATATATATAATATTTTGAATAAATTAAAATATATGTTGTTTAAGCTATTAATCGAAGGTCTACATATTGTGTCCCATTTTCCCCCTAGATTGATTCCTACCTTTGTGGTAGGCAAGCATCAAGAAAACGATGACATTAGTGTAAGAGATGCAAGGAACAGATTCTGCCAGGAGCAGAAATGAGCTTAAAAAAGGACCCTTACCTCCAGATAAGCCCACAGCCTTATGTCACCTTGACTTCAGCCCGAACAGAGAGCTCAGTCAGAGTGTGCTACAATTCTGACGTAAGAATTGTGAACTGCTAAGTTTGTGGTCATAAATCACATAACAATAGAAAGCAAATGTGACATTTAAACATTTCCAGAGTCTTGAGGAAATATTTTTAATCTTAACAGGATAAGGTTATTTATCTGGCAGAACGAACAGTTTTTTAAAAAGTTATGAACATAAGGTGCCTGGGTGGCTCCGTCTGTTAGGCGGCTGCCTTTGGCTGGGGTCATGATCCTGGGGTCCTGTGATCGAGCCTTGCATCCAGATTCCTGCTCAGTGGGGAGTCTGTTTCTCCCTCTCCCTCTGCCCCCCTGCTTGTGCTCTGTCTCTTGCTTTCTCTCTCTCTCTCTCAAATAAATAAATACAATCTTAAAACAAGTTAATGAACATATGAAAAAAGTTAGAAAAGAAATGGGCACCTGCAGATATTTAGATATAATTAAATGTGTTGTATTGTCTTTAGTAATTCAAAGGTGTATTGATAAAGAGATTAGAAAGCCCATTGGTAACTCCTGTTTTTCAAAGTTTTTTTGTTTTTAATGCTTCTACACATTTATTTATTTATATTTTTAAGTTTTTATTTAAATTCCAGTTAGTTCACAGTGTAATGCTAGTGTCAGGTGTACAATTTAGTGATTCAACACTGACAAAACCCGGTGCTCAACACAAGTGCATTACTTAACCTAAATTCTTTTTTTTTTTTTAAGTAGGCTCCATACTCAGCATAGAGCCCAACATGGGGCTTGAACTTATGACCCTGTGATCAAGACCTGAGCTGAGATCAAGAGTTGGATATATAATCAACTGAGCCACCCAGGCACTCCAATCTAAATTTTTAATATAGGATTTAAAAGCCATCAAAATCCATGAGGCAGTCATTTCTCACTCAAAATGTGTGAAAAATTGCCTAGGAAATAAAATTAAATTAGGTCCTAACTATACAAAGACATATTATAGTTGGATCATATATATATATATATATATATATATATATATATACACACACAGATATATATACTCAAGTTTTTATTTAAATTCTAGTTAGTTAACATATAGTGTGATATTGGTTTCAGAGTAGAATTTAGTGATTCATCACTTACATAGAGCACCCAGTGCTCAACACAAGTGTGGATTAAATGTTTATTTATTTTTTAGAAGTTTTTTTTTTTTTTAAGATTTTATTTATTTGACAGAGAGAGACCCAGCAAGAGAGGGAACACAAGCTGGGGGAGTGGGAGAGGGAGAAGCAGGCTTTCCGCAGAACAGGGAGCCAGATGCGGGGTTCGATCCCAGGACACCGGGATCATGACCTGAGCCGAAGGCAGACGTTTTACAACTGAGCCACCTTAAAACTGAAAAAAAAAAAAAAAAAAAAAACAGACCAGAAAACCCCACAATAATCTAAGAGAAAGCAAGCTTAGAATTTGCAACGGCCTTCTTTCTATACGTAAAACAATGTAAGAAAATAAAAACCTTTCTGTATGGCAAAAACATAAACAGATTTAAAAAGACTAATGAAAATGGACAGTATTTGCAAAGAATATATCTTTAATATAGAAGGAGCTTTAAGAAATCATTGAAATCAACAGGGAAATAAAGTTGATGGACATAATAGGGTTCTCAGAGCAGTAGTGATGGAAACGGATAGACGCATGTTCATGATAAAAGAAACTAAATAAAGTATACTAGTTTTCATTTGTGAAATTGGTAACATATTTTAAAAAATAATAATGCTAAGATAAGTATCGTATGCAATTTGAATCAAGAGTGTTAATATGTTCACATTCTTTGATGAAATAATCTAACTTCTAGGAAACCTATCCTATGAAAATAATCAGAAATGTGGAAAATTATTAACCCACAAATTATTTATATTATTAATAAGACAGTGGAAATAATCTAAATATTTCACACACAAATAAGTTATGGAACAACTACATGACACAATACTCTGTAGACCTGAAGATATTTTAGAAAAAAAATTAATTACATGGAGGAAATGCCCATAGTTTGTTAAATAAAAAAGTAAGATGTAAAACTCCATATCTATTAGGCAAATATAACCAAACAAAATTTTACTGGAAGTAAATGCCCAGTACATTCACGATTACTTCAGAATTTGAAGACAACGTGCTTTTATTTATTTTTAATTTAATTAATTAATTTTATTTTTGTGAGAAGAGAGAGAGGAAGGAGAGAGAGAATCTTAAGTGGGCCCCACACCCAGCGCATGAGCCCCATGTGGCTCAATCTCACAACCCTGAGATCATGACCTGAGCTGAAATCAAGAGTCGGATGCTTAACCCACTCAGCCACACTGGCATCCCTGATTTATTTGTTTTTAAAATGTCTTTTTTAAGTTTTTATTTCTTTCCTAGGTTTTCTATAGAACACCCTTATTAGCCTTTAATAAGAAACAGATCTACAGAAATTATTATTTTAGGAGTTGCCTTTACCCTCACTACTGAAAGCATGATGTGATCCATGAGCTTCCTCCATGGTCAAAGTAGCATTCCCCCCACCCCTCTCCGCCCCACATTTCCTAACATTTCACAATATTTGTTGGTTTCTTCCATGTGTTTTATTTTAATATTTCTGTGTCTTAATTATTCCCATCTCTAAGCAGAACAAATCAATTTTTAAAGAAAAACATATTGGTATTTTGGCCATGGCTTTTAGATAACAGTGGTCTTTGTGTAAGTTTCCTATTTTTTTAAATAACAATGTTGATAATATTAGTGGGCCTAATATTCTAATATTCTATTTATTTAGTAGCAAATTAAGTGAAATGTCACTCACATTCCCCAAAACTTCATTTTCTCAATTGAAAAACTTTATAATTTAAAAAGTCAAAGGGTTCCATGAATTACCCATTATCAGGGATCCACAATATTAATGTGTGTGTTAAAATTTATGTCTCAAATTTTTCTTTTTTTTTTTAAAGAGCAGGGTGGGGCAGAGGAAGAAGGAGAGAGAGAGAATCCCAAGCAGACTCTGCACCCAGTGCAGAGCCTGACGTGGGGCTCAGTCTCACAACCCTTAGACCATGACCTGAGCTGAAACCAAAAGTTGGACACTTAACCAATTGCGCCATCCATGTTCCCCTGTGATTCAAATTTTTCACTAACATGCTACATTCTCAGCTTTTACAGAGACATGTTAAAAATGAATTGATATAATGACACTGACCCTAATGTTATGTGATCTAAGATAAATGCAATTTCTCAAGATAAATATCTTCCTGCTAGAAAAAAAAAGTCTGCATAGATGATGTTTCTGATTTTTTAAATTAAATTGTAAGCATTATGAAGATAATAATTGTTGTCTATTGAAATGAATTTTATTTTATAGTTTTTAACTCAAAGCTAATTTGGTATTAAAAAGCTAGTAATTTATTCAACCTGAATGTCTTATACACACCTTTCTTCACTAATACGCTTTTTAAATTTTTTCGTTAATTTATGCAGATTACTTATGTGTAAAATGGGAGGAACCATCGATATGGTGGGTTTTGAGAATCAAATAAGATTACACATATTCATCACAATTTGACTGACTGTCAGACACATGGTGATATTCTGCAGCTATTGTTATCAATTCCTATTGTTAAGGTATTTTAAAACATAAACCAATACAAATTTTTGGAAGTAGGTGCAAATACAAATATCATTGTTATTTCCATGAAGTTTCTCTTAGAAACTTCTTAAAGAATCTTCCTCTAAATATTACAATATATTTCAAAATTTTATAGTATTTTGAGATTTAAAAACACATATTAGTTTCTTGATTACTAATCTTAAAATCAATTTGTCTACAAGTTACCAATTCACCACAGACTGGATTTTAACAATGTGTAAGTCAAGGGGAAAGAGTAAGCCAAAGTCACATTTTAACCTGGTTTCTAGACCCAGTTCTTTAATAATCCAAATCATTTAATTTTCTTTGAATTTTAATTTCCTCATCTGTACAATGACGGATGAGACCAGTTTCTTGATAACCTTCTTCGGACTCAAAAATTTCAAAATATCATTTATGTCATTTTAATCTGAATTTAGCTCCTTAAAGTCAAGAATGTTTTCTTTTATATTTTTCAAAACTTATATTGAAAGGTTTAAAATACGTTTGTTAAGTGAAAGAAGCTAGACAGATAAGAATATATTCTGTATAATTACATTCATATGAAATTGTGGAATAGGCAAAAATAATCTATAGTGACAGAAATCTATAGGAACATTTCAGTGGTTGCTTAGGGCAGAGGGTTAGGGGGCATAAATCTACTATAAAAGGACCATGAGAATTTTTTGAGTGATGGAAATGATCTGTATCTTGATTGTTTTGATTTGTCGTAACTTATTGGACTGTACTCTTATAATAGATACACTTGTGTGTAAACTATTCCTCAATAAAATTGTCTAAAAAACAAGAAATAAAACAATTTGCATTTTGGAAGTCTTCATAACCTTATTCTAACTCAAAAATTTCAAAAAAAAATCATTTATATCTCTCTAATCTGAATTTAGCTCTATAAAGTCAAGGATAATGACCTTAACTTTTAAAAATATAATTCAAAAATTTTTGGAAAGGTTTAAACCACATCTGCATTTTAGAATTCTATGTTCTAAAGAAGATTTAGGAAGAATAAAGTTAACCATTATCAACTATTCCAGAACATACAATGGTTTTCAAATTTGGTCTATTTCCTTAGAAGTTTACAGCTCATATCTGCTCTTAGATCTGGTCTCTGTTTCTGTTCTTTTCTTGGGAAGCAGGAAATGTTGAGATAATATGTTTTTAGTTGGAGAATTTAGTCAAAAGCATAGAAATTCTTCAGCAGGAAATTTGGTTAAGTTTATAGAGAAAGCTAGATTAAGTTCACAAAGAAGCCTGGCTTGTTCTATCATCTATCTATCTATCATCTATATATCTATCCATCTATCTATCTATTATCTAGCTAGCTAGCTAGCTAGCTAGCTATCATCTAACTATAATCTAGCTCTCCATCTCTCTCTCTCTCTCTGTCTCTTTCTCTCATATGGACCCAGCTATCTATTATCTATCTCTATCTAGCTATCATCTGTCATCTTTCTACCTATTATCTCTCTGTCATCTCTACTAAACTATCATCTTAGTAGAGTTTCCAATTTGATACACAGCAAGCAAGCCAGTGCATTCTGAAGAGAGTAATTGCATGTATGGCATTAGCTTGGGCTTCTGTTTCCTTAAAATAATAATATTGAGATTGATATTCTGGAAATGAGACAAAAGCTGCCTGTCAGTAGTACTGTAGAAAATTAAAATATACTCATGCAGGGGCACCTGGGTGGCTCAGTTGTTAAGCATCTGCCTTCGGCTCAGTTCATGATCCCAGCATCCTTGGATCGAGCCCCACTTCGGGCTCCCTGCTCTGAGGGAAGCCTGCCTCTCCCTCTCCCACTTCCCCTGCTTGTATTCCCTCTCTCGCTGTGTCTCTCTCTGTCAAATAAATAAATAAAATCTTAAAAAAATAAATAAAATATACTCATGCATAATAAAGAAGTTCTAACTGCTACACTAATATTTCATATTTTACTTAAATAAAAAGCAACATATTGAATTGCTTTGTGAATGAATGTATTTAGTATAAGCTATAGACCACAGGATATTTACTAGCAGGATGGTAATTATATTTGGACCAGATGGAGTTTCTGGGTGGTCTTCAGAGTGAAGTTCAGTATAAGATCTATTGTGGCAAGGTAATTTGAAGGATTTAATAAAAAGCATGGATCAATACTGTGGTCTATATTACATTAAAAAAAAACAAACCTTAATATTTTTGTAGAGATGCCTAATACAGCTTTTTTTTTTATTTGGAATGCAAAAGCCTTGTTTATAAAATCACTTAATGGACTGCTTCAAAATATTTCAGACTATGAATTTATAGTATTTTGGGACTTGGTCTAAGGCTTGGACTGAAATCGACTTTATATAAAAATTCAGTTTCCAAATTTAAGGGTAAACCGTATGTTATATGTCAGTTTTATACTTAGTTCTCTGCGAAAGGCAGCAAAATCAATGTAACACTTTTTTTTTTTTTTTTGAGAGAGAGAGTGCATGAGTGGTGGTGGGGGGGAGGGCAGAGGGAGAGAGAGAATCTCTAGCAGACTCCATACTGAGCACAGAGCCCGGATGGGAGGAGCTCTCCATCTCATGATGATGAGATCATGACCTGAGCCAAAATCAAGAGTCTGGCCTTGGTGGTTTAACTGACTGAGCCACCCAGACACGCTGATGTAACACTTTCCAAACACATTCATTCTACAACTTTTTGCCTTAATACAACTTCTGTAGACCATATGCATAAACATAAAAATAGATATCATCATAGGATATTTATTTGGATAAGTATAAACTTATAACTTCTTAATTTAAATAATGGCTTACTAAAGATATATCATCATTATCAGTTTTGTGTATAGATGCTATTTGTGAAAATGTTTTATTTATTTTTAATGTTTTAAAAGATTTTATTTGTTTGAGAAAGAGAGAGAGCGAGAGACAGAGTACAAGTAGAGGGGGAGGGGCAGAGGGAGAGGGAGAAGCAGACTCTCCACTGAGCAGGAAGCCCAACACGGGGCTTGATCCCAGGGTCCTGGGATCATGACCTGAGCCAAAAGCAGATGCTTAACTGCTTAACTGACTGAGCCACCCAAGCGCCCCTGTGAAAATGTTTTAAAACTACAAATAAACAGTGTATTGAATTCTTTGACTAAAACGTTCCCTTCAATTAGCTTTACCAAAGGACTTTTCTTGAAAAGACCAGGATGCTCTTCAATGCACTGCAGTTATAAAGCTTCTTTTACTATTATTTACAACACATTCACATTGCACAGAAATATATCTAATATTTTGCAGGTATAACTGTAGCTTCAACAACATCATTACTGAGAAGTAGAACTGGGTCTTCTGGTCCCAAATTCCTTGATCTTTTCACCAATCCATAGGCTGTATCCTTGGATTCTGTCATATTATTTCAGGTAATTGAAAAACAAAACAAAACAAAACAAAAATGAGTGGCAATTGATGTAATCAGAGATAATTTGCAAGTTGATATCCTTCTCTGATTAACTTACAAAAGCCTCAAGTTTCCTTCTGACCGTGAGCATATTTGCTGGCAGCATCATTTTCCTCCATTTAGCTGCTATAAAGTGATGAAGTTGTATTTTTTACATAAAATAAAAATGATCATATTGTGTTATGTCTGTATGCAATACCTGGCAAGTGTTAGTTGGAACATGAGTTACTCAAGTGTTTTTGGATACTTTATACTATGTGTGAAGATAAGCCATTGGCTTTTGGCTGTGTTGTAGCCTTGTCAATACTTAATCTTTGTCTTAGAATTGCACAACTTATTCAGAGCTCCCTGAACCACAGGATTTAGGGGGACAAAGATCAGGATTATAGTTTTCCCATTTTTAATTGGATCACACTTTCAAAAATAACTTTAATAATGATTTAAATAATGACTTTAATAATAATTTAATAATAACTTTGCCAAAAAAACATATTTGAGATAATATTATACTCCTACAAATCTTGACCCAATATATGATGAATGCTGTTTTAATATCCAAATGTTAATTTATAGTCCCTGCGAAGTAAGACATGTTTTATAATAATGTGTTTTATATTTCTGTATTAGAACACTTAACTATTAGCATATTTATTCTGTAGTATACTTTTCAGTGCATATTTTATTTCTTAAATGTATTATGCGTAATATACACAAGTGAAATAATGTAAGTATTCTGTCAGGACTGAAAGTCATTTTGTCATCATCAACTAATCTAGAATGTCAGATTCATCATGCCAAAAATTTTCTGCCTGACGGGAGTTACTAGACCGAGCAGAATTTAAGAGAACTAATTAGCTCCAGGATGGATCTATTAAATGTTAAGTCAAGTTATCAGAATTCTCTTATTCTCCATGCATCTGTGTTGCTTATTTTATATTACATTGTTGCCAAGAAATGTAGTCAGTGTGAATTAGCTTTTATACAATAACTTCAGTAAGATCTTTGAAAAACATAGTTATATAAAATAGACCACTTAAAGAAGCTCACGTTTAAAAACATGATTCTTAATATAAAAAACAGTATCAAATAGGTGGTCTTATCCAAAAGTAGAACAATTCACCAGTAAAACAAGTTTATCATTTCACTAAACTCATGGTGAATATTTTAATAAAACTGAAGCTAAAAAACATTTGGGAACACATCTACACGGAAAGGTAATGATCATTAACAATAGAGTAGTTTATTTTGAATACATTTTATTATTTTTTCTCCTAAACTTGATATGGATCTTAACCACCAATTAGGCTACAAAGTAAATATGAATTTAATATGTGTTGAAAGAAATGGATTTGAATAAATTTTTTATTTATTCATTCAGAAAATATTTGTATTGAAAGAATACAGAAAAATTCTATTAAACTAAAAACCTATTAATTGGTGGTCTACGAAGATAAAATTGGCATTTGATGGAAGAGAAAAAGTTAGGGATTTGCTTGAGATTTTTAATAAGGATAACATACTTGTGTATTATGTAGTGATTTAATTACATTGTATTTTAAAACAACAAAAATTAAAAATAAAAATTACATTTTACAATGACCTCTTACTTAAAAACCTCCTCTATTACTCCGGTAGAGAGCATGTGTAATTAGAAACAGAAAGATCTGAGCAGCTGTCATGGGAACTCCATTCCTGCTTTTTGATTCTTCATAATGATGTGCTGGTAAAAGAGGTGGGGGTGGGGGAGCCCTGATTAGTGACATCAGCTTATTTTTGTGGGGCAAATTTTCCTAACATGGTCAATTCCAGGCTACCAATTTGATGTCATTGGATGCAAAATTCAAAAGAGTTTACACGGGTGCACATATATAACAGACAGAGATAACCTCGAGGACATACAGAATAATAACATGTAGCAAAATAATTAGGACGTGATGAGTTTGAGTATTTGTTGCTTTTGTTTGTAATTCACTTATTTCTAAGTTTATGTAATTTTTAAAACATAATGCATTTAACAACTCACTTGCAAAATTCCTAGAAATTTAACAATTGGCTTTTTGTAAGCCAGTCCTGGTAGTGTCCAGCACACCACTGGTCCTTTGCCTCTTTCCTCCTTATAGTAACCATTGTCCCTCAAGGGCCCATATATCAGTCAGAGTTAGGACACTTATCCTTGGTGAGGCAGAAAACCAAACCAAACTTTACAAAAAAATACGGGTCAAGGCAGAAGAGGACATTTTACAGTACTTAAAATTGATGTACTACCATCAGAGCCAGAATAGGCTAAATATATTTCTAAGGACAATTTAACTTAGATCATAATACAATAAAAACAATCCCTCCAATTTAAAAATAAATAAAGATATGCTGTAGAGTTAATTCTTTCTTTAATTATAGCAAGAAAAAATGGATCATTAAATTCTACAAATGAATGCTGTTTTCTGTTAGACCTTCAACTCTGATGTTAGATTCAAAAGTATTGCTGTAAACCAGTGGTTCTCAGACTTTGCCATGCATTGGAATCACACATGCTGGACTCCAGTCTTAGAGTTTCAGATTTGGTCAATCTGGGAAGGGGGCCTGAGAATTTGTATTTTTAACTCATTCCCAAGTGATGGTGACCCAGCTGGATTGTTGAACACAGGTTGAGGACCACAGCTATGGACAATAACATCTATTGAAGAGAAATATGATCATATGATATAAAATTAGAAAGAAATGCATGACATGTAAATTTGCCAGATTCAGAATAGTGTGTGTGTATGTGTGTGTGTGTGTGTGTGTGTGTGTGTGTGTGTGTGTGTGTGTATTGGGAAACTAATGTGAGGGATTACACAAAACATGCAGCTCTATTAGAAGAAAAAAGTTCCAAAAATTAAACTGAGTAGGTAGATGAATATTTGCTATATTATTGTTTAAAGAGTTTGTATGTCTCGAACATTCATAATTCACTTTTTAGAGAGAAAAAGTTGTAATCACTAAATTAAGTTGTACTAAACTTGTGTAAAGTTAAGTACTTCTGACAAAGTACATTCTATTGGCCCAAAAATGTAGAACTTTTAGCTTTTAGGTTTCTTTTAATCAAATAACTTAAATAATACAATCTGAAAAAAAAATTAGAAACCCTTCAGAAGTGTAGTTATAAAAGTGACATCATATAGAAAAATATTGGTAATGACTCTGCTCTTTTCTATTCATTAGATTATACAACAAGTATTTCTTGATTGCCTACTATGCATCAGAAACTGTTCCAGGCATTGGAAATACACAATGAAAATTTCCAAAACAGATGAAAATCTTCCTCTCATGGAGCCTACCCTCTATAAAAGTCATTTTATTTTTGCTCAATAACAAACAAAGCGAACAAACAAAACATTACCAAAGTTGAAGTCGGCAAAGGAAAGACTAGTAAACCTGAATTTAAAAAGTAAATCCAGTTTTGAAATCTAAAAACAGTAGTGGGAAAATAAGGCATTCTAAGGTAAGGAATTTCCTCTGGATATGCTAATAAGGAAAAGTGAGTCTGACAGTAAATACATCAAATGAAAATTAAAGCTGTAAGTTTCATCCAAATTTTATGGGAAAAAAATTCCTTTTTTTCCTTTTTCCTTTAACGTCATAATTTTCCTCTAGTGGTTTTCTTCTAGATGTCTAAATTATCCATATATAATGTGACTATGAATATTTCACTTATACATGCAACGCCTTTTCCAAGGTAACATCTTTAATTAAAGCCAGCAATTTGGGGGTCAGGGTAAAGTTATTCCATGGCTCCTCTCCCACCAAGCAAGATTTTTTTCCCCAAGGGTAATTTTCCCTTTTTGGTGGGGAGTTAATGAACTAATTCAGTAATAAAACACGACTTTTACACATTTCTTTACTGCTTCACTAATTTTACTCAACAAGCATATTTGGACATCTAACAAATTCTGCAGATAAAAAGATTAGTCAGATCTGGTCCTGTTCTTAAATAGCTCCAAGGTGGCTGGAGGAGACGTGAAAATGGACAAGCACAATATGGGTAGAAAAGAACCCTGGTAAAATACACAGGGGAAATCTTTGAGTAACATCAAATGTATACTGGATGGAACAGGCATGGATTCCCAGAGGATATGTTGCTTTCGGGTGAGACTTCAAGGGTGAAGAGAGTTAGCTAAGCAAGGAAAGTCAGGGTAAATTGAAAGGTGACCATAGGAATATGGAAATGTCAGCCGCATTTGCCTGAATCATATTTGTGACCAAGGAACTTGGGGAAAAGGGATTAAAATATTGTGTGTGTGTGTGTGTGTGTGTGTGTGTGTGTGTGTGTGTGTGTGTGTGTGTGTGTATAGTGTTCCTTCCAGTTTCTGCTGAGTGTCAATAACCCAATTCTCAGAGAATTAAGTCCCTTACTGGGAGCCAGGCACTGCCATAGTTGTCAGACATTCAAACAGGCATGAACCGTGGTTCTCCTCTCAGTGAATTTACAGTTTCACAGGAGATTTGCCAAACTTCTCTTTGCTTTAGGGGCACTCAACATATAAATCATACTGAGTAAAAATCGTAAAATAGTCCTTAGCAGAAGTCTAAGTACCTTTTGCTCCTACATTCTTGATTTACAATATCACGGTAATTAATTCATACATTTATATTTTTTCACATGTCAAGTACTTCCCTATGTACATATTGAGATTGTCTATTAAATGATTTTTAGTTAACCCTTAGTACACTGCTTTATTTGGATATTATCTGAAGGAAAATTCAGAACAAAACCAACAACCAAACAAAACAAAAACTCTGTTTTTTTTCCAACTATAAAATGTACCAGTGGTCTCTCTGCTCTCAAATACAAAACATATGTTGTAATATATTTTAAAAGATATCTATTAGCTATTGTTTTGGGTTACTTATACCTCCGTATAAATAAAGAAAGAGAGAAAGACAGAGAGAGAGAAGGAGCCGGGGGGGCGGGGAGAGGGAGAGAGAGAATCCTCAAGCAGACCCCCCACTGAGCTGGGAGCCCGAGATGGGGCTCAATCCCAGGACCCTGAGATTATGACCTGAGCCAAAATCAAGAGTCAGCCGCTCAACTGACTCAGCCACCCAGGCACCCCAATAAACCTCCTTCTGTATTAACTCAGATAATGATATGCAAGTAAAAGCATGTGTTCTTTATACTTTTATTTAGTCTACTAAAAGTATACTGAAATAGTGGCAACTAAAGAAAGGTTATTCACCCAGATATATTATGAAATTTTGTATATAAAACACACAAAGCAATCTGGGTACATAGCTCATCACACATTTCCCCCCTTATATCAAGTTATATCCTGCTGGTGTGTTGCAGTTCATGGAAACAGCATGAGTGCATTTTAAAGTCTTGTTTTCTAAATTGGATCATGTTGTCCTCTAAATTGGATCCTTTAGAACTTAAATTATTTTTTCTTTGTTAGCAATATTAAAATGAACAACATGCGTAATTTTTTCTTAATTAGGTTTTAAATTCAGTGAAGCCAGGAATTATGTTCGGCATCCTTTATGAAATTTATACTTAGCTGTCATAGCAAACAAAGCTAGTCCTGGCTACCAGCATGAAAAATGAGTGAAGCTCTCTTTTTACTTATTTCTAAAGTTCAGTTGTATGTTTACTAACACTTTGGTTACCCAGCAAATTTCAGAAGTAAGATTAGAACCATGCTGATCCCAAGATTTCATGTAAAATTACTTCATGGAAAATATAGTATTAAAAATAAGTGTATGGTGACAGATGGTATGTAAACATGTGTTTCAATAGCTCAATAAAGAGCAGGGATGACAATCCATGCCCTTCTGCTTTTACAAACATTTTTCTTTTGTTCTAATGAGGCAGAAGAGGCATCACAAGGAAACTTTTAAATTAGCTATTATTTATTTAGTAGTAATATTTTGGGTATGTACAGTTGGTTAAGAAAGAGCTACCCAGAGCTCCTGACATAGGGTGCTCCAAAACAAAAGTTATAATGATTTATCACTCATGGGAGAACTTTACTAGCAACACCAACACTTATTACAGTCAATAAAATGCCATCTTGTTAAAACATTTCTTGCTGTACTATCATATTTACAAGGAAAACGTCCCACTTTTAGTTCTAAATCATTAACTCAATCTTGTACACATCAAATAAATTGATTTACATAAGAATGATAAAAAATCTTTTTTTTTTTTTTTACTTGTGTGGCCACTGTAAAACCAATTCTCCAATTCTACTAAAATACATTCAAGCTCATACTGAAGAAACAAACATGTGACAGTCTTGCCAGAGAGACAAAATACCTCGCAAAACCCTTTCTCCATTCTCATCCTCAAGTAAACAAGTGAGTAAGAAAATGAGTTTGCCATCAAGACATTTTCCACTCTGTTTCTTGGTTGGTACTCTTATAGGACTACTTCCTGGCACCTCGTATTTAAATAGAATGTTTGATAGTTTTATGAACATGAACGGAGCAGATCCCCATGTGTTTGCTTCTCCTGACATAGCCTGCTTTCCTTCGATCTAGTTTGTGGATAATATACTTTTCATTATCTTCCTCTTCAGACACTGCTGAGTTTTAGTGTACTTGTCTCCTGGAAGGTTTACCTCTGATTTTGTAATGTTTTCTGTTTCTTACTGTCATTGCTTAATTGTTAAATTCTTCTAGTGATTGTGAATTTCACACTATGGGTCACAGTAGCTCAACAAGAGAGTTTGATCGAAGAACCATTCATCCCCTTGCCCATTCCTAAGTAGGATGACAGAGATTCTAACATGAATCAGTATTTATTTCTAGTCCTTTGTATTTATGTTTCATGCTTAAAATATCATCTGTCTTGTTTAATTTGAAACCTCTGGAAATCTTAAATTTAAGTCTTTTTTTTTAAAGATTTTATTAATTTATTTGAGAGAGAGAGAGAACGAGAGATAGAAAGCACGAGAGGGAAGAGGGTCAGAGGGAGAAGCAGACTCCCTGCTGAGCAGGAAGCCCGATGTGGGACTCGATCCCGGGACTCCAGGATCATGACCTGAGCCGAAGGCAGTCGCCTAACCAACTGAGCCACCCAGGCGCCCTTAAATTTAAGTCTTAAAATGAATTTTTGTTTCCTAAAATAGTAGAACAGATTATTGGAGCCTTACATTGTAGTAACTTTTGACCTGATCAAGAACCAAGGTAAGTATTTGACATTTGCATCTGAGAACTAGTCCTTCAGCATGATTTCCTTTTGAAATTCCAAACTCATAAATTTGGTTGAAAATCCCTGCTATGTCTACTGATAGCCTAAATTAGACCCCCAGACCCCTTGGCTCCCTCCGTAGTAAAGCCCACTACTTTCCAGAATGAGGTCTGTTTCTCTAGTTTCTCGTATTCCAGGCTTTTCTTGTTCTGCCACATTAGCCAAAGCCAGTGAAAATTAACACGCCAAACTGAATTTTAGCATATTTTGAAGACACAATTTTGCTTCTGAGGGTTGCTTTGGAGTCCACATTTCAAACATTGAACTCCATTAGTAAGCAGAAAGCCAGATAAAGTCAGAATCTATGTACATCCAATTTAGATGCCCTGGTACAAGACTGCATATAGAAGTGGTAGGTTTTAGGGTAAGTACCTAAACCAAAGAGACGATATTCCTTTGTATGTAATTTATCTTCCATTTCCTTCCTTCTCTCTTTTGTTTCTTTCTAATCATGGGGGCCTTGGGGGGGTGTTCTATATAGCTCTATTGCTAATCATAGCCAATACTTTGTAAACTTGCATCATGACAAGACTAGTAGGCAGCAAGTTAGTTGTTTACATATTAGAGAATAACACAAATCTTTAAAAATTTAGAATCTAGATATGAATATGAAGTTTGAATTATTCTTTTTTTAAGGTTTTATTTATTTATTTGACAGAGAAAGAGGAGCACAAGTAGGCAGAGAGGCAGGCAGGGGAGAAGGAGAAGCAGGCTCCCCACCGAGCAGAGACCTCGACTCGGGGCTCAATCCCAGGACCCTGGGATCATGACCTGAACCCAAGGCAGATACTTAACCTACTGAGACACCCAGGTGCCCTTGAAGTTTGAATTATTCTTATAGCTATATCTCTTCCTACTTATTATATAACACTCATTTGACACAGTGTAAGTTTAATTTCTTAAAAAAAAACCATTTTAAACCCACAGAATACTTTGAGGTAATAACATGCTGTCATTATATTTTGCCGAATTTCAAGAAGAAAAGTAATAATATAAGAAATATATTTATTTTCACACTGACTCAATGTTTTGCTTTCATTGTGGTGTAGGGCTAATGCAATTTTCAAGAATTTTAGATATTTATTTTGTGTGATTTCCCTAGACCAAACTGTATCCTCTTTGAATTTTGGTACTTTATAATGGGAAACAATTTTGCGGCAAATTAAACCGGTTGGATTGTACAGTTCTTGCTCAGAATGTCTCCTTCACCACCCCCATCACCTCTTTCATTAAACAGCAATTACTCACAGTCCACACACCATATTACTTGATTTTTTTCTTTTTAGGAGACTTTCTTGTCACACCAAAAAAAAATAATAATTTTCCTCCTAAATGTTCTAGTATAGAATTTTCCTTTCACAAAGCATCTATGTTCCCTATTACAGTGATTAAAATCAGTTTCATGTACTGCCAACAGGAGGATCATTTCTGTCCCTCAAAGAACTATTGTAATCACATCATCTCTTATTTATATTATTCCTACCGTATAAGGCCTCTTTTATGATATCTCTGATTCTAGGGTCACACAGTCATGTCCTGGATCTTCATAGGTGTATAAGGCCTTTCATCTTGCTCCAAAATTTGCTTTAGAAATGGATGGGATTTGATTTTGACTTGGGTAGTCCACACTACAGAGAGCAGCAACTGACTTATCAGGATCCAAACACACTCCCTGCCATCTGTGAGGAGTTGGCACATCCAAATTAGACAACAGGTCGGATTATAAGGTCTTTTCTGCCTGCATGGACTCAAAATAGGATCTGAGTTCCCTTCGTAACCTTCATTGCCTTAGGAATGTTCCAGAATACCCTGCCTTCTAGCTCTTTCCCCCTATTCCCTATAATCAGTATTTAAATAAATGCTTTAAAAACATTTAAAAAGTATATTCTACTGAAACTCCCATCTTGAACAGAACACTACAAATAGTCCCCTTTGAGGCCCCAAGTTTGCCTGCTTACGGATAGGAAGTCTCCTCAGGGAATAATACCATCTTCCACTCACCCACCAACAAAATCTGTCTTTTAGAGGCTGATGCTCCTATTTCAGAGGTTGGTCTTCTAACTAGGTAGAGCCAGGTTTGTGTTATTATGTTTACTCCTGCCTTTAAAAGACAGGCCTACTCAAATAGAAGCAGACTCTCCTCCTCCACTAGTTAGGAATTCTGAAAGGTTAAATAAAGGGGACTTCATATCAGAGATCAAATCTAGGTTTTACTGTGTATTAACTTTGTGATGTGGGCAATTTCACTACTCAGATTCCCTGGGCTCTAGTTTCCTCATCTTTAAGATAGGGCTAATTATACCTTCCTCCATGATGTAAGTATAAGAAGTAAATGTAAGATAAGACAATGCCTGATAAAAAATAAGCAATCAATAATTATTAGCTATTGTTATCTTTTTAACATCTTTAACTGAGTTATTCATTCTCTTTAGCAGGATGAATAATAATAGATCTCTCTGGAAAAATGACGGATGACATGTACTTTGAATAGGGTCCAACCCAGATATATTTTTAACGTATTTGTTTCATTTACATCATAATACATGTTTTCACAGTATAGAAATACGATATAATCAGTATCCAAGAAGGTACTGCATTTTCCCATACCACACTCAAACATACCTACCAATTCATTACATGTTAAATTATTTATTGATTGGCCCTTAATTATTTAATATTATGTATGTGTTTTTGCCATCTTCTTATTTTGTCATTTAAGTAAGTCTTTGTCATATTGGGAGACATAGCTTAGCATTCTTGTGTGGGCTAGAAATGAGTTGTGGTTATTTTTCCTAAAAAAAGAATGGACTATAAGTTTTCGCTCTCTGAACTTTCACTACCCAACATAATTTTAGGAAGGGATTCTGGATAGCAAGGATTACATTTTCTGCCTCATTCATTCTCTCTTAACTATCATACTCTGTGTTGACTCTTTCACTTTCAAGTTCCCAAGGAAATAAGTGCTGTTTCTCACTTGTTCACTACTTTTACTCTCAATTCAAGCACTATGACTACTTTGGCACCCGGCCCCTTACCAACTTGCTTTCTAAGGTTGACCTGGGTCGACTGAGTAGTAGTCTTTCATTAGTCTTATTTTATTTATGGGCATTGGTGATATTTAACATCACTGATCTCTCCTGCTTTTGATACCATCTTTCCCTCATCTATCCGATATGAGAATGTTGTTTTGTGTGTGTGTCAGTTGGTAGGTAGCTTCATAGCCTGTCTTCTTCTCTATAAATCAATGGTTAGCAATGTTCTCTCCTCGGTTGGTTTTCTTTTAGTGGGTCTCCACTTCTGATAATTTCAACCATCATTTCAGAGTTAGATGCCCCTGAAAGTGCTAGCTTAAAGTTCTCGTTCTAGTTTTTGGCATACTTTTATGGTATTTCCAGGATGTCTCATAGATACCTCACAGGTAAAATAACCAAACTGTTCTCATTTGTCCCACAAATCAGCTCTTATTTTTCGTGTTTCTATTTGTATTAATGTCATCACCATTCTCCCTGGTACCCAGATTTGAAATCTCAGTCATCCAAATACCTTATTTCCCCTCATTTCTCACAAATTATCAATCTCCACACTCCACGTTTTAAAATATGCTAGCATCTATTCAATCTCTCCCTTAATTTGTGTCTCAGTTTGCATTACCCTAGATCAAACTCTAATTGCACTGTCCCAGCTGACTACAATAATATCCCAGTGGATGTTACCATATCTGAAGATTGATCAGTTAAAGATAAAAGAAGATGTGATGTATAAAGGGCATACATTTCTTTGAAAATATAGGGTTCTTTTTGGTAACTTGAAACAGTATCAGTTAGAGAGGTTTATACAGGTAAAGAATAATATAATCTGTTCTGCATGGAGCACTGGGTGTTATGCACAAACAATGAATCATGGAACAGTACACCAAAACAAATGATGTAATATATGGTGATTAACATAACAATAAAAAAATTAAAAAAAAAGAAAAAAAAAGAATAATATAATCTGAAAGGTAGCTGGGAGTAAAATCTTAAATCCTAGACCCCTGAGCAATATTAGCGAACATGATTTATTTCCCATGTCTTGTTTTTTCTTTAGTATCCATAGTACCTTGCAAAATGTTTTGCATAATTTAGAATTTCAAGAAATCCTTATTTCAGGAAACAAAGGAAATATTTCAAACATATTGAATTACTAAAATGGACATTGATTTATATTTTTAAACGTATCTAGGATATAGGAGTTGTCTTTATTTTGTTTTATACTTAATTTTAAGTATTTAAGCAATGATATAAAATTTAATATTTTTAAATTATCATTGATAAGTATCATATATGTCTTATGTATTCGCTGAATATATTATACACATACATGTACTATATTGAAAGATAAGTTAATGATTAATTGAAAGAGCCTATATGATGCCAGAATCTTGCTTTACTTTTGAATTCTTATTTTTGGTCTGCTCTGTTTATAGAACATCCCTCTCTGTAAAATATGTGAAGAACCTACTGAGTTAAAAATAGCAACTTTTGGAAAAGAGCTCAGCTCTCAGTACTGGTCATATTATTCATCTTACATGGCTGATACATTTATAATGCAGTGATTCAGATACATGTGGCTTTTTAAATTTTTTCAGAAAATATTAAGTCATACATCATAGATTAATATTCTTCTCATGCCCTGCCCACTACACCCATACACGAATGTCTCTTGTGGTTACTGATATTAATCCTTTCCTGTGGTTTTGCCGTCCAGGAGAATATAGTGCAGTATGCCTCCTGGTTTAAGACAAAAAAGCTTATGGTGTTCTTTGACTTTCTGTTCCCTTGGCTTTCTGCAGAGGTCAGCATCCATGGGGGGGATTTGCTTTGTTTTTCTAATTATTGGCAGGTGGGTAAAACAGCATCCAAAATTGGGGGGGAAGCAGCAGAGAGAACTTCAGGCCATGCTAATAACAGGTGTTTCCAAGGATCAAGTTCTTAAACAACGTGAAGGAGTCAAGTGAGATGCATTTTGCAGCTGAATAGTCTCTGATGATAGATGAAAAACATCAGGAATTTGCATACAATAGCAGATTTGGTTTACTTCCAAGTATGTTAAATTGATTTAACAATTTTTCAGAAGGCAATTCTGAGTGAAAAGAATGAAAGGTGTGCAGACACGGAATGCCTACACAGAATGATTTCGCTGTGGCTTGATTTGGTACTCTTCCCCTCCTTGTAACATCTCACTCCCAGTACATACGCATAGACACATGCACGCGTGTACACGTGCACTTGCATGCACACATACTGATAACTTTGTTTAAACTGCTGTGATGACATACAGGGTAATTCAGTTGTGATTTAAGTTAAAAAACTAAATAGAATTCAAAAGAGCACGAGAACACATCATGAAATAGCTCCATGGGGTGATCCTGAGTTGCAAGACTCCTTAAATTATTTAGAAAGTTATCTTGAGTTTATAAAAGTTGGTATAAAGGTTAGCATGATAGATTTAAGCAAAGAGAGGTAGAAACTATTGAATTTTTCCTCATGAAATTATTCTTTTTTTTAAAGATTTTATTTAATTGAGAGAGAGAGAGAGATAGTGAGAGAGAGCATGAGCGGGAAGGAGAGGGAGAAGCAGACTCCCTGCTGAGCAAGGAGCCCAATGTAGGAGTCGATCCCAGGACCCTGGGATCATGACTTGAGCTGAAGGCAGACACTTAACCAACTGAGCCACCCAGGCAGCCTCATGAAAGTATTCTGAAACAAATACGCACAGGGGATGCTCTGCTCAGTGGGGAGCCTGCTTTTCCCTCTGCAACTCCCCCTGCTCATGTTCTCTCTCTCTCTCTCTTTCTGACACATAAAATCTTTAAAAAAAGTCAGATATGAGCAGAAACCAAATGTATAGCAAAATCGTGATCCCAAAGAGGTTATCCTTCTTACATAAGGTGCCAATGTTGAAGTTTTGGCAAGCTATACATTCTCCCAGAGCTTTTAGGAAGTAAGTGAATTAGCCTGTAAGCTTCAAATCACCAGCAGGGTTCTTTCACCAACACGTGAAAATCTGTCACCTTATAGGGACCCAAAGTGTATCAAGGCCAATCAGTATTAGAGAGAGAAGCAGCGACAATGAGAGGAGAGAGGATTACAAGAGCAGACAGTTAAGTAAAGGCATCTCTTTGGCTCACATTTTCCCCCCATTCTAGCACACTGAAGAGAACAAGGAGCTAGCTCAGAGCAAAGCTTGCCTTGACCAATCCTGGCTTCGGGCAAACACCGGGTCTCAGCTCAAATCCAGGCTGGTTTAGGAGAAGTTGACTTTTACATTGGATTTGAAATTAAATTTTAAAAGGTACATATTTCAATAACTAAAGTTTGGCAAAACATTTCTGAATCTGCTCAAATTCATTAAAGGATGAGAAAGGATGATTGATGAACCATAAGTGAAGGTAGTAATTGAAGAAAAATCACATCAAATAATTTAGTTGACATAGTGTATCACTCTATTCTCAGATAGACGGGACTGAACTGCTCTGTACCGAAGAAACCTAGAGTAGAAGTAGTCTTGAAAAATTCCTGAAATGACCTTGTGTTTTACCTCTTTAAAATAAATGTAAGAGGGGATAAATAGGAAACTACCCTCTATTCTGGGCAAAATGCAGTCAGTATTTGAGATAATTAATTACTACTCTGATTAGATCCAAGTTGCATTTGTCAAGCCATTTTTAACATCAATTGTGTCTTAGACACTTGAGTTTTCTATGAGTTTATATTACCTGTGAATTTGCTTTCTGTATAAGCTTTGTCTTTCTCTGTTATTTTAAAATTAGCAAGACATAAAGATGAAATATGGTTTATTATTTCCAAAATTGTAGTAAATATTATCTTACCAATTTTTCCTCCTTAGAATATTTTTGAGAGGAAGGGTTATTGCAATATTACTGAACAGTTTCTGCTAAGATTTTCACATTTACATTTTCACTAAAATCTATGTTTATGTAAATACTGTTAAATAATAACTTTCTCAAATATCCTTTTCTATATAACCTGAATAATGTCTTGGTATATAGATACCATCTATGGGTGACATTTATCATAATTTATCATAAATTAGTAGCACTTTCCAGGAATAAAAACAATTATTATAAAGACGCTTACCAGACTAACTGCTTCACCAAGGTAAGCTGCTTATTAATACAAGTTTGGGGAAAATATGTTTCCAAAAAGACTAACTGTTTAGCTCAGTTGACTTAAAACACCTACCAAGAGAATATGAATTTCCTTTTATCTTATATGGGAAAAAGTTGTGATCCCACCAACCTTCCCTTTACTCTGTGGCATTCTTTCTTCAAATTAGGCATTTGACGAAACCTTCTAGTGTTCAAGTTACAGCTTTTTATCTATTTGGAATCTATGTTTCCTGGGCTCTCTGAATTCAAACTCTTTACTCCACCAAGATCCTGAGTATATATGTCTAGATATAAATGTATCTATGCATATAAACCATGCAATAAACAATCTTGAGTACATTTATGTGAATTTTGAGACCTGCCAACGTCAGCAGTTTTCAGATACCATAGAGGAGTATGGTTTCCACCATGGGGAAGTTGGTAAAGCCAACCACTCACATTTATGCTCATCTTGAAATTTGTATTCATAGTACTGCCCTGAGCACTCTTATTTGCCCTGATCTTCCTCTCTCTGGGAGTTTTTCAATCCCTATGCCCCTGCTGCATTTTGGCCATTTCTAGCTGCCATTCAAGATTTTTTAGACTTCTCAATTAAAATTTTTCCTTTTGTCAGCCATTTCCTTGTATCCCGGCTCTTCATCTCACTGCACAGATTTTTCCACTGATTTCAGCTTTTCCTACCTTCGGAGCTCTGGCCCTTGAATGACTGTTTTTCTAGCCTTTTGTTCAGTGGTTAGCTAACCAGGCCCACCACCCATTTGGATTTAGTATCTTCTTGGTTAGTGAACTGAATTATCACTGTGTTTTCTTTACTTCAGCTCTAATGAACTATATTTGAACTACAGTTTTAAGTTCTTCCTTTGATTGCAACTTCTGCCCTTGGAAAAAGACAACCATGACTTGAGGGTTCCAGTTAATCAAAATGTTACTGTACTTGAAAAATGGTCTCACATAAGTGAATCTGGCACCCAAGAAGAAACATAATTATACTTTCAACCTGACTTTTGTAGAATTAAAAAAAAAAATAAAGGCTACAGCGGTGTTTTTTTATTCAGTCAACCAAATCAAGGCTGCTTTTCTTTTTTTCTTCAAAAGGCTTGAACTCAATAAAATGCACATGATCCGCTGCCAAGCAATTCTTTTTTTTTTTCTTTCTCTCTCTCTCTCTCTCTCTCTTTTTTTTTTTTTTAATTTTTAAACCCATGGGTATTTTAAGGGAAATTCAACCCACATGTTTCTGATTCATTTACACTTAATTCATTAAAATGTTGTTTTGTAAGAGCTATTTGATGTCCTAGGGCCTTATGAATCTCTTTGTATGACTTTTTATGCCATTTTTTTCCTCAAAAACAGGAAGTGGTATTTGCTAAGAACTCAAACTCCAAGTGTTGAATTTCATCTGAATCACATAAAACACGCCAAGATGATTGTATCTCTCCTGGGTCATCTTTGCCATGGGAGAGCACCTAAAATAGTTATCTGCATAGACTATGTGTTGTTAACGAAATCCCAAATCTCCCCAGCCCAAAGCCAGAGTCTCCCAAGAGAGGGAGACTTCCAAAGTCAATCTTCAAAGGGACACATAAAATGAATCCATGTAGCTCAATATTCACATGAATATAAAATTGTTAATTAGGACTGTTAAGAGTTTTAGAAGAGACATCTAACATGTGATAGCCTCAGGATACCACTAGAGTCTTTTTATTGAAATTCAAGAGTTCTTCCTTTCCCTCATCTCACCCCAAGAAAAGAACTTTGTATGAAAAATAAGCAAGAGAGGAGAGACTGTAATGGATCAAGCAAAAGGAAAGGGTGTATTCACCGACAGTAAGAAACTCTCCAACAAAAAGCATCTCTTAGTCAAGCTTTCTAAATTGAAGGAAAATCTTTAACAGAGATGTTTAGATAGCAAGTATGCAGTATTTTCTTTGTAACAAAAAGTGCTGGAATACTTGTATAATGCGGCTGTACTTCCTTGGATATGCTTTCTTTACCAACACAGCACTGAAGGCTCTTCTCTAGAACTCCAGTTTAAAGGCAGCTTTGCAGTCTCTGGGTGAAATCCAGCACTACCACCACTCTCAAATGTTCTGATTGATTTGGTTCCCAGTAAAGGCAAATCTCATAAAGGAATCCAAATACCACTGAGAATAATCCATAGTACTAGTTTGGATCAGGTCTTCTGCCGCCCAAATCAATATTAAAACCCTAAATTCATAGAAAACTCACTCATAAGAAAATGGGCTGTTGTTTTAGGGCCCAATGCAATCCCAGGTAAGGTGGGATCCTTAAAGGGTTCTAGTGCTTATGGGATCTCCTAAATGACTTTCCAGGTAGTTTGTTCAGTTTCAATTTTGAGTAGTCTAAAACAGGTATTAGATGATAACAAAATAAAGACACTAGTCAATTGTCATTAGCATTTTGTTGTACATACAACATTTAAAAACAAAAAGAAAGTATAACCTTAATCCTTGACTATTCATTAGAGACTTAGAAAATTGATTAAAAGGCTCTATTTCTGAGATCCAATTAAAAAGCACTAAGGCCATATTTAGCATAAGGATTGCAAGACAAACTCATGCTCCACATTGAGAAAGAAAGCTAAAGTAAGTGCCCTTTGTAGAATTCATTAAGCCACACTGACATCTAAAAGTATCGCAGGCGGGAAACAGTACCTGGGTCAAAGAATATGACCAGATCTCATTCAGTATGGATGCTTATGTAGGACATGGTTGTATTTTTTAAATACATATGTATATGTGTCTGTGTGTGTGTATATATACACACACACTGCCTCATTGAACAATGTTGCGTAACAAATAACAAATAACTCTAACACTTTGTGGCTAAATCCATATCCTTTTCTTATTTTTTATAAATTCAAAGTGGGTTGGATGGTTCTGCTAATCTGGGCCAGCCTTGACCAATCTCTGCTGGGTTTGCTCATGACTCTGAGATCAGCTGGTAGTTTGGCTGAGGGCTGGCTGGTCTGGAAGGGCTTCTCTAACATGATTGGGATCTCTTCTTTGTGGTCTCTCAGCCTCCAACAGGCTAGCCTGGCTTGATCTCATAGCAATAGTAGAAGTCTAAGAAAGAGAAGAGAATTTCCAGAGTGTATTTTCAGGGCTCTGCTTGCATCATATTAATGAACATCCTACTGGAACTCTCATGGCCAAGGCTGGAGTCAGAATGGGAGGAATCTACAAAAGCTATAGCCAAAAGGGATGGATTCAGAAAAGCTGCAAAAAATCCTTCAAGTCTTTCTCAGACTTTTCTGGGTGAGTTAGCATGGTACATGATGCATATGATTAACATGAATGCATTACATTTCCCACTTTCATAATTAGCATTTTGTATATTTTATTCTTTTCCAAGTCAATAGAGTGCAATTATTATGCCACTATTCATCCTCAAAGAGGCTTTCCCTGGTTCTCTACATTAGTTCATCTTTTTATAAACTCTCTCACTTTTTCTTCCCTTTCCCAAAACTCATCTCTTTATTTGATCTTTATTAAGTGGACATCCATATTGATAGCTCATTTCTTTTTATTGCTGAACAATAACCTATTGTTTGGATTTACCACAATATATGTATCTATTCACCTACAGAGTGGCCTCTTGGTTGCTTCCAAGTTTTGGCAATTATGAATAAAGCTGCTATAAACATCCATGGCAAGTTTTTGTGTGCATGTAAATTTTCAACTCCTTCAGGTAAATTCCAAGGAGCACTATTGCTGGATCATATAGTAAGAGCATATTTATTTACTTTAGTAAGAAACTGCTAAACTGCCTTTCAAAGTGGCTATACTAGTTTGCCTTCCCACCAGCAATGAGTGAGAGTTCCTGTTGCTCCACATTCTCACCAGCATTTGGTGTTGTCTGTGTTCTGTATTTTGGCCATTCTAATAGGTGTGTAGCAGTATCTCATTGTTGTTTTAATTTGCATTTCCCTGATGACACATGACATGGAGGATCTTTTCACATGCTTACTTTCCATGTGCACATCTTTCTTGGTGAAGTATCTGCTAAGGTTTTTGGCCCATTTTTAAATCAAGTTGTTTGTTTTCTTACTGTTGAGTTTAAAGGGTTCTTTGCATATTTTGGATAACAGTCCTTTATCAGATATATTTTTGAAAGTAGTTTCTCCCAAGTGGTGGCTTATCTTTTCATTCTTTTGATGATGTCTTCTGCAGAACAGAAATGTCTAATTTTAATGAAGTTCAGCTAATCAATTCTCTCTTTTGTGGATTGTGCCTTTGGTGTTGTATTTGAAAGGTCATTGCCAAACCCAAGCTCATTTAGATTTTTTTCTGTGGTATCTTCTGTGAGTTTTATTGTTTGCATCTTACAGTTAGATCTGTGATCCATCTGTGATCCATCTTGAGTTAATTTTTCTGAAGGGTATAAATAAGATCTGTGTGTAGATTCATATTTTGCATGTGGATGTCTAGTCCTTCCAGCACCATTTGTTGAAGAGACTATCTTTGCTTCATTGTGTTGCCTGTGCTCCTGTGTCAAAATCACCTGACTATATTTATGTGGGTCTATTTCTGGAACCTCCCTCTGCACCTCCCCCACCACTCTCTCTCTCAAATGAACAAATAAGTCTTTAAAAAAATAAAGTAGCCACGCTTCAGTAGAACATTCTACACAGTGAGCTCCTGGGAAATGGAAGGGATGGCCTTAAGCATCACACCTTGCAACCTGGACAGTTCGTTTATTGGAAAAGACACCTCCAGAAAGACTTCAACCTTGCCAGAAAGGCCCCTTTCAGGATCTGCTAACCAGCCCTTGTGCCACCAACTCCAGGTAAGAGACTCTTGGATCCATGGGACACGTGTAGAGAAAGCACCAAAGGCTGACCGGACCTGCACACCAGCTGGTGACCTGGAAATTAAGACCTCCTAGACTGAAACAGACATCTGGGGAGACAGTTGTCCTGAGATGCATAGACCAGGCCCATGTACCTCTTCTTCCCTTCCCTTCCTTTTGGGGGAGGACAATGCCCTCGTGTGGCTCTCCCAAGCCCTGTGGAAGGGGGAAACCTCTTTTGTTTATGGCAGAAACAGCCTCACCATGATCCTGGGGAAAACAAAAACAAAACAAAACAAAACAAAACAAAACAAAACAAAACAAAACAAAAAACTATCTGATATCAGATAGTATCAGCCTTTAAAAAGAATTTATTCTTCTCCTTCAGTGTTTGCTATTCTGGGCCTTTTGCCTCTGATAATCAGTTTGTTAGTATCTCCAAGATTAATTTTGGGATTTTAATTGGGATGGCATTAAATCTATAAGTCAAGTTGGGAGGAACTGACATCTTGACAATGTTGCATCTATCTATTCATGACCATGGAATATCTCTCCATTTACTTAATTCTTTGATTTTATTCATCACAATTTTGTGCGATTTTCACACTTTAAACTGTTAATGTGATAAATTAAACTAATAGTATTTAAAATATCCTTGATTTTTTTAGATTAGAAATAATTTTATAGTTTTCTTCATATAGATCTTGTACATAATTTTTAAATTCATACCTAAGCATTTCATTTTTGGGTGATGGTAATGTAAATTCTATTGTGTTTTTAATTTCAAGTTCCATTTGTTCATTGTTGATGTTAATAAAACGATTGAGTTGGATATATAACTTTGTATCCTGACACCTTGCTATAATTACTTATAAGTTCCATGAGTTTTTTTCTTGGTTCTTTCAGATACACTACATAGACAGTCATGTCATCTGTGAACAAAAACCATTTTTATAAAATAAAAAACAAAAAAAACCCCAAACAGTTTTATATCTTCTTCCCAATCAGTATACATTTTAGTTCCCCTTCTTGTGTCACTGTGTCAGCTGGTACTTTCAACACAATCTTGAAAAAGAGTGATGAAAGTGACATCTTTGTCTTGTTCCTGATCTTAGGAAACTTCTAGTTTCTCAAAATTAAGTATGATCTTAGCTGTTAAGTTTCTTGTAGATATTCTTCATCAAGTTGAGGAAGTTCTATTCTTAGTGTACTGAGAAATTTACTTTGCAATAATATATTGTGGTCTAGGTAATTCTCATGATAAAACACTCATTATTTGCAGGTTAAGTAATTATTGTATAAAACAGTGGTTTTTAAACCATCATCCCCAGACCAGAAGCACTAGCCTGTTCAGGCAACTTATTAGAAATGCAATTTCTGGGGCTCTGTCAGGGACCTACTGTCTCAGTCCAGCAACTTATAATTTAACAAGACCTCTGGGCGATTCTAATGTGTCCTAAAGTTTAAACAACTACTGATACAGAAGTCTTAATAAGTTTTAATAAATTTAATTAGTTCCAAAAAATTAAAGAAAATAAACTGAAAATCTATTAGAAAAGTAAAAGAAATCTGGGGAGCCTGAGTGGCTCAGTCAGTTGAGCGTCCAGCTCTTGGTTTTGGCTCAGGTCATGATCCATGGGTTGTGAGATGGAACCCTACATTGGGCTCTGTGCTCAGCAGGGAGTCTGCTTGGGATTCTCTCTCTCTCTCCCTCTCCTTCCATGTCTCCCCCACTCTCTAAAATAAATAAAATAAATGTTAAAAAAAGAAAAAGAAAAGTAAGAAATCAGCGAAGTGATTGAGCATATAATTAAAATTTTATGAAACTTTCTTTTATAGTAATAATTTATTAAGAAATAAAATATAGAAATATATTAATGATTTAATAATAAAAACCCATAATACAAACCTGAAAAATAGCTTTTATGAATAAAAGTATTGAAGTCTGGGGCACCCGGGTGGCTCAGATGGTTAAGCGTGTGCCTTCAGCTCAGGTCATGATCCCAGGGTCCTGGGATCGAGCCCCGCATTGGGCTCCCTGCTCAGCGGGGAGCCTGCTTCTCCCTCTCCCGCTCCTGTTCCCCCTGCTTGTGCTCTCTTGCTCTCTCTGTCAAATAAGTAAATAAAATCTTAAAAAAAAGTATTGAAGTCTGACTGATCATCAGAAAGATATGTGGGGAGAAATGTTTGCAAAATGTGTGAGATAAAATATCAGTATAAGTAATGCATAAAATATATTTCACACAAATAAAACAAATGGATAAAATATATGAACAAAATGGATAAAATATATGAACAAAATTGATATAAATGACTAATAAATATATAAACCTGTCCAACCTCAAACATAATCATAAAATTTAGTGCAAGAATAAAGTATTTTTATCCATTACATTGACAGCACCGAAAGATCTAAAATCCAATATTATCCAGGATATCGAAAAATACACACTCCTTAAATATTGTGGGCCTGTAGATTGCTAAGGGCTTTGGTAGGAAAAGAGAAAATTTGGCATTACCCATTAAAATTGTAGTTACATTTTTCTTCGGCCCAGCATTTATACTGTAGGATTCTAGTCTATAAGGGTTCTTACACACATACAGAAAAATAAAATTATTTGTGTATTCATCAAGTAATTATTCACTGATAGTAAAATTGAGCAATAACCTAAGTAACTTTTAAAAGGGAAATAATGCAATAAATTTGTGTGCATGTGTGTATGCAAATGAATAGAAAAGGACAAGAAGAAATGACCTCTGATAAAGGAAGTTTTATTGGTAGAAGGGAGAAGAAGAAATAGCGTAACCAACTTGAGGAAGAGCATGTTTCTGTTCCCAATGTCAGTGATCACTTTCAAGTCCATGGGCTTTTGTTCTGGGAGAGGGCACCTGCCCCATGGGTTGAGGTACATGAATCCAGTGTGTTTTCTGATAACGGAACAGTGGGAATTTCTTCTAATGGATTCAGAGTCACCAGGTAGACATACTCGGATCTCAGCAAGTCACAGCCTGAGATGGGATATCCCCATTTTGCAGCAAATGTAGAAAAAGTGGAGAGCTGATTTAAAGTCTCTGAAAAGAAGGAAGAACAAATATGAATGGATTTGAAATGATACCAGTCAGGAACAACATTTCATGATGAAAGGATGTCGTCCCATTTAGGCAGATGGCTGGACCATTTTAATAAAGTTCTTACTTTTTTTTTCTTTTTTAAAATATTTTATTTCTTTATTTGACAGAGAGAGAGATAGCTAGAGAGGGAACACAAGCAGGGGGAGTGGGAGAGGGAGAAGCAGGCTTCCTGCGGAGCAGGGAACCCGAGGCGGGGCTCCATCCACCTGAGCCGAAGGCAGATAGTTAAGGACTGAGCCACACAGGCCCCAGATTCCCAATTTTCTGATCTTGTGTTCACAAGTCTCATGAACAGATTTCTTTAAAGATCTTATCTATGCCAATTTGGCTCCTATGAATAATGCTACCATGAATATTCTTACACAAATATTTTCGTGGGCATCTATTTTCATTTCCTTGAGTATATACCTGAGTGTGGAATCATTGTATGTTTAAACCTTTATGGGGCTGTAGACTGTTTTCCAAAGTAGCTGCTCTAGTTTACATTCTCACCAGAAGTATAAAATTTGTCTTTGCAGCACTTAATGGAGACGTTTAAAATTATAACCATGCTAATGAGTACAAAGTGGTATCTCATTAAAGTTTTGATGGGCATTTTTTTTGATGGCTGAAGATTTTGACTACTTTTTCATTTGGATAGTGACTATCTTCTTTGGAAAAATATCTATTTAGATCCTTTTCTTTCCTTTTTTTTTTTTTTTAGAGAGAGAGAGAGAGAGTGTGTGCAAACCGGGAGAGAGGAAGAGGTTGAGAGAGAATCCCAAGACTCTCAAGCAGGCTGCACACTGCAGGGCTCAATCTCATGACCCTGAGATCACGACCTGAGCCAAAATCAAAAGTTGGATTTTCAAGCCACTGAGCCACCCAGGCACCCCAGATCCTTTTCCTATTTTTAATTGTGCCTTTATTATAAGCTATAAGTGTTATTTATATATTTAGATAAAGTCCCTTTCAGATATTTGATCTGTAAATGTTTCCTCCTATCTGTAAGCTGTCTTTTCACCTTATTCCTAGTATCATTTGAAGCACATATGTTTCAATTTTGAGAAAGTCCAATTTACCTATTATCCCTTTGCTGCTTGGGCTTTTTGTGTCATATCTAAGAAGGCATGGCCTAATCTAAAATCATAAATGTTTACATGTATATTTTCTTTTAAAAATTTTATAGTATTGCTATTACCTTAGATCTTTGACACACATTGCGTTAATTTTTGTGTATGGTGTGAGGTAGATGTCCAACTTTATTCTTTTGTAAGTAGATTTCCAGTTGTTCCAGAACCATTTGCTGAAAAGACGATTATTTCTTCCTTCCTTTATTTGTTTTGGCATCCTTGTCAAAAATCAATTGACCATAAATGTGAGGTTTTATTTATACCAAGACTACACTGTCTTTATCACTGTGGTTTTGTATCAAGTTTTGAAATCAGGAAGTGTGAGTCCTCCAACTTTGTTCTTTTCCAAGATTGTTTTGGCTCTTTTGGACCCCTTGAATTTCCATATAAATTTTAGGATCAACTTGTCAATTTCTACAAATGGGCCATCTGGGATTTTGATAAGATTTATTTTGAATATGTAAACAAATTTGGAAAGTATTAGCATCTTCACAATATTAACACCTAATCCATGATCATGGGCTATCTTTCCAGCTCTTTAATGCTCCCCTAGTTTCCTTCAACAATATTTAGTAGTTTACAGAGTACACATTTTTTTTTTCAGAGTACCCATTTGGCACTCCTTTTATTAAATTTATTTTTAAGTATTTTACTTTTGAGGCTATAATAAATGGAATTATTTTCTTAATTTCACTTTTGAATCATTCAAGTGTATATAAGTGCAACTGACTTATCCATTTAATCTTCTGTCTGATAATCTTGGTGAACTCATCTCGTAATTCTAAAATTTTTTGTGGATTATTTAGTATTTTCTTTTATAAGAGATGTCTTCTGAAAACAGAAGAAATTTTACTTCTTTTTTTTCCAATGGAAATGGAGGACAGTGAGTTTGGAGCATTTCTTCCCTTGACTCTCTCTGCTGGGTTATCATTCATTGGCTGTATCTATATTCTGAATGTCACAGCTCATGTCAGGCAGGTTTGACCCATGGCTATTTTTTATGTGTTCCAGTAATCAGCTCCATTTTTTCCCCTTAGGCCTATGGCTGTTAATGGCTTCTTGCTATTCTTAGCCCTAGGGGGCTACATCAGTCTTTACTCATTTCTTCTATTATTACACATTCCACTTTACTTCCTTCCCTTACAGTCTTCTTCTGAATTATATTGTATTTTATTATTTATTTATTTATTTATATTTTGAGAGAGAGAGAGTGCTTGTAAGGGGAGTAGTGGGGGGGAGGGGCAGAGAGAGAATCTGAAGCAGGCTCCATACCTAGCATGGAGCCTGAGGCAGGGCTCAATCTCACGACCCTGGGATCATGACCTGAGACGAAATCAAGAGTCAGATGCTCAACAGACTGAGTCACCCAGGCACCCCAATAACAAACTGTTTTTGAAAATTACATATTAGTTGTAATTCAAATTAATCTATAAGACTTAATTTCATTTGAGAGAAGAAAATGCTAGGTTTCAGTAACTACCAATGAGTGATATATAAAAGTAGTTCATATTCAAGTATTACTTATGCTTCAAAATCCTTAAGATATCATTCAAATTTACAATAGCTTGTGGTGAGAGTCATTCTAACTTTTAAAGAAAATCAGGTGTAGAATAATTATTTTTTTCCTTATCATAGTCTCTCAGATGTAGGTCAGTCACTGAGTGAGACAGATTTTGGAAAAAGTAAAGTCATTGTAGAGAAACCCGTTAGGAGGACAAATTGCGGATTTTAATTTGAAAATGTTGTACTGACATTTCAATTGACTGTTATTTTCCACTTCTATTAAAATTCTAATCAGATATTAATTCTAATATCTAGTTAGATATTAATTCCAGTATTTGGTATTAAGGACAAAGCATTTGAAAATGTGTAAGTTTTTGCTTTGAAAAGTGTCCAAATTTTCTTATGGCCTCAAACCTAGCATGAGAATATTTTTTCCATATAAGATAAATATATTCCCTTCTGTTGCTCCAGGGCTATTTCATATAGGAAACTCAGGCCCTCTAGCATTTGTTTGCTTTATGGAATTTACTATATTTTTCCAGTATTCAACTTATAGTCAGTTTCATTCCTTCTTCCCCAACTCTTCCACGTAATTCAACCTGCAGAGATGTGTAACTGGCCTGTGGAATGTCATCCTTCAACATAAGCAGCGATTGTAGATGGGTCTGTATCCTTGTTGCTTTGATCTTCCTAAGCTAAAAGAATGCAAACGTCATTATTGGGGATCACTTTGGAGAGATCTTAAATCATGGGTATTTCCATCTCTTTGCATGACGAATGATTATCTACAGAAACCAGGAAGGTGTGGAGAACACATAAAATCCCTGGGCCCACGTATGTTTATCATAAGAAGGTTGCAGGATCTGAGCACCTGTATGGATTTATGCCCATAGATAATGGTAATGAATGTAGATCACTTTAAAGCTTCCAAAATATGTTCCAGATACATCATTTTATATATATCCACACTGCCCCCCCCCCGGGAAGGAACAAAACTATAGTTGCAAAACTTTCCTCCAAACTGACACATACCCTCGCCGTCACCATTCTAAAAGCAATTGCTAGACAATTTAATAAAAATTTTCCAAGAGATGGCCCCGAACTTATTCTGCTGACACTAGTATTTTACCCACTATATAAGACAAAATGTGGAAGAGAGCAAGAGAGTGGGTTTATTTTGAGGTAATATCATTGTGACTGACATTCCACACATCCATCATCACCCATGGAGGAAAGGAAGATGACATTTCCTCTTTAGCTTAAGTCAAGGGACAAGGGGAAATTCAGGGGGAAAAACTCACCTCTAAGAACTCGATTTGACCCCTGGACTTCTGGAGACACTGGGAATGTTACTGCTTACTGCACAAGAATAAATAGAGCTATATTTTGTATAATGGCAAAGCAAAAGCATGGATTTCCCAAACACTAGATGTAAGAAGACACTGGGCTTGTGTTACTCTACAAGGGATCTTGACCAGGATGATCTTTGAGAGGATATCTTATTCCAAAAAGAAGGAGAGACAATCTAATGGCCTGCTTCAAAGAAGAGTAGTTGAAAGTCCCCAGAAAGGATCTCTAAGGAACCTTCAGTAACATCTCACTGGAAGACAAGTCCACTTTCAACATCCACCAAGTCCAGAGAGAATCAGTGCCATATTGCCATTGTACCTTATGCATAAGCCTATGTTCACTACTCTAATATCACCTTACCCAGGGCTTATCCAGAAGTGTAGGCAGCAGAGAGGGGAAGGGGAGGGAAGGTCAGGGAAGAGAAGTGATTGGACTCTCTCCTTCCACTACAGGCTCCTTGGGCTATAGGCCTGAGTTAAGAAGGAAAGAAATGTTGAACAGATAAGTTGTTTCAACTTGGGTTGGATCCTTTCTTATGCTAAATCATAGATATTAATTACTGACCATGTAAGTATTAGGAGTGGTATGTTCTGCTGAAGATTTTATTTAGTAGGACAGAGAGAAAAATAATAAAATTGGTTTCTTCTCTGTACTAGTGAATCCAGGATATTTTATTTTGATCTTATAGAAACAATACTTTTACATCCAGGTGTTTAGAGAAACTCACATGAGCCCACCTTCTATGGTATAAAATATATACGTATTTTGGCCTTATAAACGAGGAGGGGCAGCCACTTCCTTCTTTTTAAATCACATTTTTAAAAAAAATCATATTTGTACGGTCTTATCAATCTGTCTCAAATCAATTGATCTATGCCAAATATGAGTGTTAGCTCATTCCAGGTATGTTGCAACCAGATTATCCCAAAAGTCAAATACATCGAGAGAAAAGGATATTTAATAAAATGTGGGGCGCTTCTATGAAACCCAACTTCTGGTATGTTCAAAAAGTAGATGGCACTGAAACTGTTAGGGATTTAAATTTTTTTAAATGCGATATATTTTAAAATTAAAATTTTGTTGAGAATACAATAAAGGGAAACAGATACAAAAAGAAACTGTCAATAAAAGGGCATTTTACATATTATCAAGATATGAATATATTTTAAAAAAGAAAAGTACTGACTATACCTGAAATATTTAACCTCATTAATTTGTTATAGCTTTTTTTCAGAGTCAAGAGGCTCCAACCGTGCACTGTACCTCTAGCAGGTGGCAGGTACTGGATATTCCCAAATCTGGTCCTTGTTATTTAAGAGAAGAAAAAGGGTAACAGAAATGGACAGATGAGGCAGATAAAAAGCAAACAGTACAGAGTTTAGTATTTTAGTATTACTATTTTTTTAAATTTGAATTTACATTCCATATTCTTTTTAAGTCTGTTGGTCCCTTAAGAGCAAACATACTCTCCCCTTTTAGGGTTATCAATCAAAAATATTTACTGAGAAAATATCATAGGCCAGGCTCGATATTCAAGCTGTAATTCTTTCACTATTTGAAGTAAGGTTTAACCACAAAGTTTACATGGGTTAAAAAGTGACCAAATATTTAAAATGACTCAAACAATATGCTTTGTTTAGTTCAGGTCTGTTAAATATCAAGAGTGGGGATGCCAGCCTTGCATAAGGTCAGCACTTAAATCGGTCAGCTATCTCGTACACATAAATAGCAAAGAGGCAAAGAAGACATTTTTAACTAAATGGTCTTGAGAAATTGAGGCCTGAGTCCTCTGGAAACAAATCCATAAACACACCCACACACACCAACACAACACCTCTCCGTCTCTCTCTCTGTCTGTCTCTCCATCGGTCCTCTCGCTCTCTTTCTTCTCTCTTACGTGCTGCATGCACGCAGGCACGCACGCACCATTTTTCAGGAAAAAAAAAATTCTTCAACTAATAATACACACAAATATTGGGGGAAAATAAACACAGGGAAGATAGCCGGGAGTCTGTTTCAGTGGTGGCAAAAAGTGCCTATATTACTCGGGTCTTCTTAAATAAGATACTTGGGTGAGAAACAAAGACCGTGCTGGAAAAGGAGTGTAATTTTCACCAACCTTCTCAAAGCATGGGACAAAACAACCACTGTGGGAGTCCAGATCCATCAGCAGCCTCTCTTACAGTTCACTCATCATGAAACCCTGGATTTAACTAGCGCTGGGTCTCTCCCACTTCAAAGACTGCAGGAAAACCCAGCTCTTCAACAAAAGTCTCCTTTGAGCCTATGTGGACTGTTTTTCTTCTTACTGTTCATCCTGGAGGTTAATTCCCGGGTTCACTTGATACAGTGATCTTGAACAACAGACTCTGCAAACCTAAACGCTTATTGGCTGACCTTCTCTCATTTAAAATAAATACAGTTATTGTGATTCAAGTTCTGGCCTAGGTGTTGGTTTTCATAAAAACCTATATTTCAGGAGATGTAACCATCTAACTTAGTTCAAATTGGGTCTAAAAGAGTACCCTATAGCAATAGAAAAGGAAAAAGTAGTATTTATAAATGATTGCTGGGTTTCAAGGACTTCTGATCTGTCAGCATGGCATACATCTTAAGAATCTGTAGTCTGTGTATTCTAAATAGATCACCATAAAATATAATCACTTTTCAAATTCTCTTGGAGATGTCTTGGTGTCAGGAGTATAATATTTGTATATTATTGCTTAGTTTTCTCCTGGTTCATCTCCTCTTGTGTATTCTCAGGAAACTTGAATTAAACACTTTTTCCTTTCTTCATTTATGCATATTATAAATGACTGATAATTCACCATGTGACGGGCACTGTACTAATCTTCACCACATGAAAAAGATGCTACGTTTTACACTGTTGTACAGATGTAGAAACTAGAACATAGAATGGGTAGATTGCCTAAGGTTCCCCCTGCAGGAAAGCTGAAAAGCCAAATTCTCACTCAGCTGCCTGTTCTCTTAACAGTAACTTATTCTACTCACCTGCCAACAAACTCACCCTCAGCTATGATCTCTTCTCTGATCTCTTGAACTCAAAATCCTTTGCTGCATCCCGAGATATAGATTGTGTCATTTATTAGAAACATATCATGTCCCTCTAATATTGTCAGTTCTCCAAGTGCACTAAGGGCTTGTAGTGAGCAAATCCCAAATCTTGTGTCATCAAGGGTCTAAACCTAATGACATCCATATGACTAAATTCTTAGTAGTTGCTTTGTTTTATAGGGTTTAGAAGGATCAAAACAGGTGTATATAAAGGGTTTTAAAAATAGGGCGTTGAATAAGAGTCATAGTTTTTTAATATCATTACTTCACCTTTCATACTTGTGTATATACAGTGATTACTGTCACACGGAGTTTGAGGAAAATTGAAAGGGTTTATTAATTTTCATCTGATAATGATTATGCAAGTCTATCTATCAAAAGTAGGTATCGATTACAGGCAAAGAGGAAGGTTTCCTAAGCCCCAGCCAGCACAGATTGCTGAACAGATGGATTCCTTTCCTTGATATGTAGAATAAGAAACAGATATAATTAAGAAGGGAATTATTTTTAACTTTGGAAGTGAAGGACCTCTGTATTACTCTTTCTTTGATGTTAGGAGTAAGGACTCCCCACCAAGACGTGTTTTTCCCGGGGAACTAATTATAATATCCTCAAAATTTCCAATTCCAACCACTAGATGTCAGGAAGAGACCACAAAGTAGAATATCTTGGCCCTTTTACACATCAGTCAATACCAATTTTGTAAGCTTCAATATTTAAGGTGGTTTGGGAGAATTTTAAGCACCAGGCATTAAGAGATGCAGGTCAGTACAATTTTATTTCACAGGATGCACACACATACTTTCTTTCCAAAGCATATAGGATGAAAAGTGCCAACTAATCCATCACAAAGCCTTATTTCAGGACTCTGAAAAAATAATGCAAGAGGGTTCAAGAGAAAGATTCTACAGTCTCTCCAGAGCAGTCATCATGTCCTTCACACTGATAGGGGAAACCTGGAATGCAAACAACTGGAAAGACAAAGTCATATAATAGGAAAAGAAAATCAAAGGATTTGGACTCAAAAAGCTTTTGGATTAAATACTAGTTTGGCTCTGTGCTAATTGAGAAAATCTGGTGTAATACTTATCTTCTGTGAGTATCTGTTTTCTGGTCTGTACAATGAAAATAATACCAAACAAGCAGTGATTGTGAGGATTCAATTAAATACTATCTATCTATCTTTTGGAAGAGTTATTGGCATAATGTAATAAATAAATTTCACCATTAGTTTAATTTAGTGTCATCTTCAAAATGAAAACCTGATGTAAAAATATTATAATAGAATTATAGAGCCTATATAAGAAACTTACACTTTAGGAGAGGAGAAGCAAGCATGGTTCACATATTAAAGTCATCAGTGAATTTAATCTTAGAGGTTGGTAGGAGTTCTGGAGAAGAGAGACATTCCATTCCATGGGAATGGTACAGGCTTTCCTTGAGAAAGAGAAGCAAGCATGTTCTTTTGACAAATGGCGAGAGTTTGTTATGCCTGAAATGGGAGTTGATGGTGGGTGAGTAGTATATGGGTGATTATGAGAATAGGTTTTTTTCATTAGACAGAGTGAAAATTATAAAGTTTCATACAAGTCATTTTAAGGAATTTGGACTTTTTTTTTTAGTATTCCTGTGGTTTTTAAGAACTTTAAGTTAGATGAATTGCAGAATAAGATGCATGCTTAATAAAGATGTCCCTATTGTCAGTGTATAAATTATAAAGGAGGGGTTTAAATTTAATTGGTTATAACAATGGGTTAGTGTCTAAAATAAAACAGTGTCAATGTGATAAATAGATGGAGTAGATTCAAAAGAATCACACAGATCAAAGGTTATAGGAAACAAAGAAAAAAATTGATACAGAATTCAATGTTTTTCCTTGAGGAGTGAGAGAAATATTAACTCAGATGGTGGAAAAAAAGGAGACTCTACCAGTTTAAGGGTGAACAGGATCTGACGTCTTAATCCATTAGGTTGTTGTCTTCGATATCTGGATCTCAGAGAAGAGTTATTGATTTGGGAGTTAGCAACTCACAAATGAGATTGAAGCCACCAAAGGAGATTAGGTTGTTTAAAAAGAGCATTAGATTAAAAATAACATCTGGCTTTAGGCACAGGAACATTTTAGAAATTAGTAAATGAAAGAGGAGAAAGAGTCTCAAAGAAAACTGGGTATATAAGCAAAAAAAATAATTTCAAGATCATTTTTTGATTATTTAGCATTGGATAAGCCTGTATTAGTGGGAAGGGAGAGTAAGGAAGATGGAAAAAAAAGGAAATTGACTATAACATTTCTCAGGGAGGTCAAAGGAGAGGAGATCCAGGCCCAGACAGAGCTAATGGGCAAGATAAAGGGTCTCTCCCAACATATAATTAAAAATATGGACAACAATAAACCAAAATAAGTGTAAGGAAGGCCAACAAAGTTTGTGGAAGGAAAAAAAATCCCATGCACCACCCCCCAAACCAGTTTTGAATTTTTATAAAAGAGAAAATTTGAAAAAGAAATCATAGCCTTTATTACTGAGGACTATACCAGACATAAAAACCTCTCTGTAGCACATAATATGTATAAGACGTATATATGTAAAACATATATACATATATAAATATATAACATGATATATATATAACTTTTTTGAAAAATAAAATAATAAAGAGTTTCTCCTGTTCATACAGTCTTTGCTTACATCAATAAATCCTGCAGTTAAGTTATAAGAGGGGGCCGGTTTTTCTTAAACATAACACTCTGACAATACAGCTTATTTTTAAAAACTGGGTTAACTTTTTCTATGAAAAGATATTAAAAGTAATTTTTTATATTAAAATAATTTTGAATTCTCTATACTTAAAAATGATGTTGAGATTACTGCTGTAGAGAAATAAATTTAAATGTTAACTATGACATTGAAATAACACATTCTTCTGATTAGTGCTTTAAAACATGAAACATTTAGATGCTTTATATTTTAATGCGTTTAATATGAAGATTTTGCAATTTGTGACATACCATGTAGAGTAGGTTAAGGAATTATTTAAGAATGAAAGAGAAAAGTATGAAGAAAATTAGTATTTTAGCAGTAAAGGGGAATTTTAGGGTAAGCAAATTACTTTTTAAGCCTTCAAACTTTCTTAGTTTTCTAGACTCTTTCCAAATCATAAACACATTTGATGGTTTTTATAACTCATTGAAGTAACTGAACTGTTTGATAGGATTGTTTACAATGCCCATATTGACCACATATTTCTTAGCAATCTTTTACGCTTCCAAAGGTATATGTTTGCACATTAAATTCCTGTTAATAAAGATTTTTGTGACCACTTCTTAAAAAGAGGAAAGGAAGGCAGAGAAAACTGATTTTATTTCTACTCAGAGCCTGATTTCAAATATGCACACCCCAACTACGTAATCCTGTACACAAGGATCTCATTGTTTATTTTCATAGTTGCTGCTTTATTTAAAATTTTGTCTCTAAAGTTTATATTTGGCAAGGCCAATAATGAAAATAAGCTGGTTTATATTTTTCTTATTCCAAGGTGTGCATGTGTATATGTGTGTATGTTTTAATTTCTTTGGCTTATCCAGATGAAGGTATCGGTCTTAGAGACATGGCAACCCATGTGGGAGTGTTTATATAAAGTGGGGTGGGGAAGATGAGCTATGTCCAAATTCTAATTTAGAGCACTTTCACCTTGGTAATGTTAAAATTGTATGACTCTTTTCAAATTCTCTACTGCCCCTTTTTCTCCTACGCTCTTGCTCAGAAAAGCATTCAAGTTCAACTCAGGTGCATTTATTAATAAAGTCCTTCAATTTCAAATTTTTGAGTCATTGGAAGCAGAGCCCATGTCCTTATAAATTTCCACAATAAAACATTTACCTTTATAAGTTGTGTGTATCTAGATGGTGTTGTTATTATTAGGAAAAAAAAAGAGAGAGAGAGAGAGAGCATTTGGTAACTATGGCAACAGAGATGTTTCAAAAGAAATATGAACTCTTTTTCCTTGAAGAAAAGAGATATTTTCCTTGACTGGTGCCTAGGGATCCAAGTTTAGAAAAGGAACAGAATTTTTTTTTAAGGGTCACTCTTTTAGTTTTTTTTAAAAAATTGTTCCCCAGTCACATCTGACAAAATAAAAGATTTAATTTGCGGCTGCAAAAATAAAATGTTGTTCAAATTTGCCCGCATCTAGTCCACATGAGGCAAACAACCATGGCTGATTCCCATTTATCTAAAATTTAAGCAGTGGTAATGCTCAAAAACAGAATTTCTTTTTTTTCTTATTCTTTTATCTCTAAAAGATACATGAAAAGTGAATATTCTTATTCCAGAGATTTATTGCAGAAAGTCACTTCAAGTGTAAATCATTCCATAATGACTCAGCTTAATTTCTAAGCCAATAGTTTTAAATAAACTATTTTTACTGCAAAGATTCTGAGATAGTCTATGACTAGGAATTATCTAAATCAGATTTATTTTTGTTCGTTATAATTTTATGGTTGAGCATGCATTGTTAACATATGAAGCCTTTGAAAATGATGATAGTAAGTGTGGTCTGCTTCCAGCCATCATCCTATAAGAGGAGATCTCATCGTGGGCTCAGGGAGGGAGGTGAACACACTGAAGTTGGTGACATCTGGATGGTGCCAGTTGCAGGGGAGAGCTTAAATAGGACAAAAGAAGAAAACTGAAATAAAAAGGAGTCAGAGACAGGACAAAAATACTCCATCGATATACAATAAGACATCAGATCTTAGTATGCATCTGTGTGGATAATATCCAGAGTTAGTGAACACATCCAAGTACAGTCTGGTATCAGTGAGTGCAAAGGGGAGATGAGGAAAGTGGGGGCTGATGCCAATAACTGGATGGGATTCCTATGACGCTTTTACAGGTCTGATCTTTTGAACATCTCACAGAATGTATAAAACATTAAATTCATTAGAATATTTCATTCACATAAAACACCTATTTTCTACTCATTGTAGATAAACTGAATTTTAATGTATGTAAGTATAAATCGTTGAACACACACAGACACATGCACAGAGATGAACTGCCTTCTAGGTATAGCTTCTGCTTGCAAGAAAGTAAGAACCCAATTTTGTCTTCATGTCTCTTCTCCAACTGAATTAAAGTTGACGAAACTCAGTTCTATTTGCTATCATGGTAGCTTTTGCATAATATTCTGTTATGCAAAAAAGCAAGACATTGAATATAAAGGTAGTGTATCATTCTCTCCAATCGGTTGAAGACTCTGTTTTTTTTTTTTAAGATTTTATTTATTTATTTGAGAGAGAGAGAGAGAGAGAGCATGTGTGCACAAGTGGGATGGGGGGGCAGAGGGAGAAGGAGAGGGAGAGGCAGACTCCCCGCTAAGCAGAAAGCCAAACGCCGGCTGGATCCCAGGACCCTGAGATCATGACCTGAGCCAAAGGCAGATGCTTAACCAACTGAACTACCCAGGTGTTCCAAGACTGTGTCTTAATGTGTATATTATCTTCCTCTGATCTTCTTTGTAAGATAGTTTACTTTTCCCTCCTCAGAGGGGAATGGATAGATGAATAGATAGATGGCTAGATAGATAAAAGATAAATAGACACAGGATTCAGATATTACAATAGAAACTCCTGAACAAGATCGGACTGGTCCATGTAGTGTTTTACTTGGAAATGGTTAATTGCCAATTTTTTTTTTCAAAAGAGAGCGAACCCATCACACACACATATGTGTGTGTGTATACTGTGTGTGTGTATATATAATATATATATTTATGGAGTTATATATATATATACTGATTAGAATTGTTCACACTATTAATAACTGTTTCTTTTTTTCCCTTTCTTGTTCTTTTTGTGTTTTCTAATCAAGTCCCTACCATTCTTTGAGTCATCTTGGTGCGATGTCTACCAAGGAAGCATCTATCTGTTTTCTAAATCTTTGCCTTAAGTCTGGCTTCTTCTTACAAGAAAGTAAAGATAAAGTTTGTTTCATGCCTTTTCTCCAACTAAATTAAAGGCAATGGAACTCTATGCTATTTGATATCATGATAGTTTTTACTAACTTCCTGGTCTCAGTTGGAAAATAACAAACAATGAAGTACAGAGGTGGTGTATCATTCCCTCCAATAAGTATAAGATTGTGTTTAAAAAAAAAGATTGTGTTTTAATGTATATCGTATTTTCTTTCAAGTCTTATTTATAAGGTGATGAGTGAAATCATATGGCATTTGTCTTTTTCAGTCTGACTTACTTCGCTTAGCATAATTCCCTCTAGGTTCATCCATGTTGTCTCAAATGGCATGATCTCATCCTTTTTTTGGCTGTATAATGTTCCACTGTAAATATCTATAGGATATCTTCCTTATCCATTAGTCTATCAGTGGACACTTAAGTTGCTTTCACATCTTGACTATTGTAAAAAATGCTGCAATAAACATAAGGGTATACATATATATATATATATATATATATATATATATATATCTTTTCAAATTAGTGTTTTCATTTTCTTTGGGTAAATACCCAATAGTGGAATTATTGGATCACATGGTATTTTTATTTTATTTATTTATTTATTTTTAAAGATTTTGTTTATTTATTTGACAGAGAGACAGCGAGAGAGGGAACACAAGCAGGGGGAGTGGGAGAGGGAGAAGCAGGCTTCCCTCAGAGCAGGGAGCCTGACGTGGGTCTCGATCCCAGGACCCTGGGATCATGACCTGAGCTGAAGGCAGACACTCAACGACTGAGCCACCCAGGCACCCCATGTATTTTTATTTTTAATTTCTTGAGGAACCTCCATACTGTTTTCCACAGTGGCTGCACAAATTTACATTCCCACCAACAGAGTATGAGGGTTCCTTTTTTCCCACATCTTGTCAACACTTGTGATTTCTTTCCTTTTTGACTTTAGCCATTCTAAGAGGCATAAGGTGATATCTCATTGTGGTTTTGATTTGCATTTCATTGATGATTCATGATGTTGAGCATCCTTTCTGTGTCTGTTGCCATTTGTTTGTCTTCTTTGGGAAAATGTCTATTCAGGTCCTTTGCCCAGTTTTTAATTTGATCGTGGAGGGGGGTTAGTGTTGAGGTTTTGTTGTTGTTGTTTTTAATACCAGCAATATCAGAACAGTTCTTACTGCCCTGTAGCCTATTTTATACTTTGATGTATCATTATGCCCATCTTAGAAATAAAGAAACTGAAGAAAAATAGTTTGTATGAATTTCTCACCACACCGCTTACAACTGGCAGAGCTAGAATTTTAGAATCCCAGCTATCTGATTGAAGAGCTAGTGCTCTTACATACTAAATTCTCACTGACACTGAAGAAGTTTGTTCTTACATATTTAATTGTAGATATGTAATTAATGGGTAAAAGTGGATCAAAGTAAGCATGACTGAATTTGATAATAATTATAATTTGCCACTGAAAATTTAATTCAGTTCAACTACTATGTCCATTTAAATCACATTTTTAAACTTCTAATGAAATATAAAAACAATAAGATATGAATTCTCTTGTCCACTTGAGAGTTGCATGAATAGGAGAAATAGTTGATTTAAGTTTGATAATCTATTCAAGAAATAAAACACACATACTTAATATTCAGTATTAATGTAAGTGACCAACAATTTGATCAGCTTCAATAACTGAATAAAGGTATATTGAGAGTCTGAAGATAATTGTTTTCTTTAAGCTGAATGTATAAAAGTAATAGATGCCTCCCCCAAAGCAAATACAGTAATTCCTTTATTGTATATATATTTAATTCAGGGAAAATGAATAATTTTTAAATAAATTTTATTTTTAGAATAGTTTTAAATTTATAGAAAAATTGTGAAGATAATACAGAGAATTTGCATTCACACCACATCCAATTTCCTCTATTATTAACAACTTAAATTAAATAAAATCCATAATATTTTGAGATTTCTTCATTTTTTTTCATTTAATTTCCTTTTTTTTTCACAGATCCTATTCAGGATATGACATTACATTTACTTGTCATGCTTCCTTGGGTTCACCTTGGCTATGGAGGTTTCTCAGACTTTCCTTGCTTTTGATGACCTTGACAGTTCTGAAGACCACTTAGGTATTTTTGTAAGATCCTCTTGTATTGAAATTTATCTGATGTTATTCTCATGATTTGACTAGCTATGGATTTTTGGAAGGAAGACTGAAGAGTTAAAGTGTCATTTTTCATTGCATTACATCAAGGGGAAGACCATCAACATGACTTTTCACTATAGATGTTGACCCTGAACACCTGGATGAGGTCGTGTTTTTCAGGTTTCTGCACTACAGGTTATTCTATTACCACTTCCCACACTGCTCTGTTGGGAAGGAAGTCATTATGTGTAGCCCACACTTGAGGAGTGGGGAGTTAGATTATAAAATGTTGAGGGAACATTTGGAAGTCTTGAAATGAGAGATATATCTTTTCTCCGCTAAATTATTTATGCAATTATTTATTTGTATCAATATGGTCTTATGGGTATTTATTTGAAATTTTGTTTTCTAATCCAATACTACTTTATTTGTTGTTCAAAGTTGGAGTTTGGTCACTGGGAGCTGTCTTGTTGGCTTCTGTGAGCTTTGCCATACCCCTTTCAATATGGATTTTTTGTTTTGCTTTGTTTTGTTTTAGTACTTTCTTTCTCTCACTACAAAATGTTCCAGCTTCACTTGTATATTTCCTGCCAAAGCTACAGTTTCTTTTATTGGAGAATGGTATTAGAAACCAAGATCTAGTTCTTTGGAGTGTTTATTACGACTCGAGTGTCCTTACTTCTATGCCCTCTCAGGTTGCAGAGCAAAGAAATGTATGTGTGTATACTAACCTATCTGTATACACATATCTATAAATATTTCTTTATCTAACATTTATATTTATAATAAGCTATTCATGAGATCATACTGATGTCTCCAACCCCAATGCATTACCACTTGAATCAATCCAGTCTTTTCCCCTTGCATATCTTTAAAGTATCACTCAATAGTGAGAAACCTAGTTCCCAATATCTGCAACCCATTTACTTAATTGTTCAGTTCCAATATGCATACATATCACAGCAGAATTGTTAACCCACTCCTCCTGCGTGGGAAACAATTGTATCAACTAGAATATGTGCCTATGAGACAAACAGAATTCACTGTTTCCAAAGGTCTTTAGGTTAGTACATTTTCCTCCTCTCTAGCCCCTTCAGTAATAATACAAATATATGACATATTTGTAATGCAGTTAGATTTTTTTTTCTGTCATAGTCATATTCTATTCTGGTAGCCTCAAACTACTACATGATTTTTTAAAAATTTGCTTCATTGAAGTTGACTTTTTGTTCTGCGAAGTTCTATGAATTTTGACAAATGCATAATGTCATGTATCCACTATTACAGTATCATACCATATAGTTTTTTTTTTTTAAGATTTTATTTATTGGGGCATCTGGCTGGTTCAGTTGGTTAAGCATCTGCCTTCGGCTCAGTTCATGATCCCAGGGTCCTGGGATTTAGCCCCACATGGGGCTCCCTCTTCAATGGGACGTCTGCTTCTCCCTCTCCGTTTGTCTCTGGCCCCCCCCTTGTGCTCTCTCTCTCTCAAATAAATAAATAAAATCTTTATTTTGTGACAAATTAGTTGACTATATTTGTGTAGGCCTATTTCTGGGCTCTACATTCTGCTCCATTGATCTCTGTGTCTACTTGCTAGTCAATACCACACTGTCTTGACACTCCAGCTTTCTTTGGATTGATGACATGATATATCGTTCTCCATATTTTTACATTTAACCCAAACCTATATGCTTAAAATGGGTTTCTTATAGACAGTGTATAGTTCGGTCCTCTTTATGCACTATGACTATGTCTTAGTTTGCATTTAACGTGATTACTGATACAAATGGATTTATATCTACCACGTTTGTAACTGTTTTCTTTCTGATGCATGTGTTCTTTGTTTCTTTTTATGCCCCTTACTACTTTCTTTGGTTTTACTTGAATGTTTTGTATGATTCCATTTGATCTCCTCCCTTGGCATATCAATTATATTTCTTTTTAACAATGTTAAAATGCTCTAGAGTTTTGGACATGGATTTTTAACTACCCATGTCCACCTTCAAATAACACAATATAGCTTCATATGTAATGTAAGTACCTTACAACAGAATTTTACCAATTCTTCTCTCTTATCCCTTATGAAATTGCTATCATTCATTTTGCATATCCATATGTCAAAACCACCCCACATAATATTATTGTTACTTTAAAGGCAGATAGGTATCTTTTAATTGATTAAGAATCAGCAAAATTATCCCAAACAGGCCCTCCCAACAAAAAACAAAGCAAAACAAAAAAGAATAAGCAAAACAAAAAAAATTATTTTACCTTTATTTATTCTCTGACTCTTCCATTTTTATGCAGATTTGAGCTTCTGACTATATTTGGTTTCTATTGCTGTTAGGATGAATTAACATTAACTTAATGTCTTAAAACAATGTGAATTTATTATCCTATATTCCTGGAAGTTAGAAGTCCAAAATTTGTCTTACGAGGGTAAAATTAAGGTAAAGGAGAGCTGAATTTCTTTTAGAGGTTCTAGGTGAGAACACAGCTACTATAAGCTGTCTGCATTCCTTTCCTGATGTCTACATCCCTCCAAACTTGCTTCCTTCATCACATCTTCTTTTCTGACTCTTGACTCCCTTTTTTCCTTATAAGGGCCCATGTGATTAGATTTATCCCACAGAGTTAGTCCAGAATAATCATCTCACTTAGAAATTCCTAATCCAATGTGCAAAATCTCTTTTGTATGAAAGGAAACATATTCATCAGTGATTAAGACTAGACATCTTTGAAGAACCGTTGTTCTTTCTATCACTGTCTCCTGGCCCCCATAGATTCACATCCATTATACATGCAAAATGCATTCACTCCATTCAAACATCCCCAAGAGTTTCAACAAAATACAGCATTAACTTAAGGCTCAAAATTTCACCTAAGTCTCGTCAGCTCAAAATCTGATATCATGTCATCTAAATGATTTAAGTCATGTATGAATTAGACTATGGATATGATCCATCTTGAGGCCAAAATCTGCTCCATTTGTAAATCTGTAAAAACAGAAGATGTGTTATCTACTATCAAAATACTGTAATTGAGTAGGCATAATATACCTGTTACAGACATCTCCTTTGAAAAGGGGAGAAAATGGAAGGAAAATGAAGTCACTGGTCTTAAGACATTTCAGAATCTAGGTGGGAAAACATTAGGTTTCAAGGCCTGGGAATAAACGTCTCTAGGATCGTGGCTCTATCTGCTGGGATCATGGTTCCATCCTCTCTGCTCAAAGCCCTACCCTCTGGGCTCAGATTTTCACCCTCAAAATCAACCTTGTTTTGTTTGTTTGTTTTGTTTTCCTTGTTTATCTTTTTTTTCCTGAAGAATAAAACATGTTTGCCACTGAGTCATTTTATCAACCTGTTTTCTGCCTGTAGAATTTTGAGAATCCAAAAGCTTTCTCCCACTTCATATTCTTTCTGTGTCTTTCAGGTCAAGGTGCTAGTGTTTCTGTTGATACAAAATTATCAAGAACCTTGTGAATCTCTTTTATATGTAATGAGGATTTACTGGAGAAGGGGCTCCTACAAAGAGCTTTACTAGAGAGTCCCATCTCTATCTCTAGCTTCTGCTGAGATGGCTGACTATAGCTATGGGTTACATGCTAAATCTTCTCAAAGTACCTTCTGAACTTTTGACCTTTCTGAGGTGTTAGAAAAATGTTGTCCAGCTACATTTTCAGCTTTTTCTCTTGGTCATGATTTCTTGACAGGGATATTCTTAATTTTGACTTCTTTTCCTGTCTAGTATGCTCATAACTTCTCAAATTACTCTTTTCGTTTATCAATTCTTTCCCCAATTTGGGTCTTTTGGCATTTAACTTGATAAGTTGTAAGGAGAAATCAGACCAGACTCTTAACACTTTCTGGGAAGTATCCTCAGCCAAATATCTAATTTTATAACTTACGAATTTTTCTTTCTACACAGCTTTAGGATACAATTCATTCAAGTTTTCTGCCACTATATAACAAACATTGGAGCTTGTCCTCATTCCTTGGCTCATGGCCGTATCACTATGACTTCTGTGCCTTTTGTTACATCTTCTTCTCAAATTCCTCCATTTCCTTCTTTTTCTGATATTGGCCTTTGTGATTACATTAGGCCCACCCAGATAATCTAGGAAAAAATATCTCCATCCCAGAATTCTTATTTTAATCACATGTGAAAAGTCCCTTTTGTATGTAAGATAACATATTTATTGACTTGGGAGATTAGGATGTGGACCTTTTTAGAGGGCCATTGTTTTGCTTGGCACACCAACCTATTCAGTTTCCTTCTCCCTGAACTTCTTTTTTTTCTTAAAGATTTTATTTATTTATTTGACAGAAAGAGACACAGAGAGAAAGGGAACACAAGCAGGGGGAGTGAAAGAGGGAGAGCAGGCTCCCCACTGAGCAGGGGAGCAGACATGGGGCTTGATTCCAGGACCCTGGGATCATGATCTGAGCCAAAGGCAGCCACTTAACTGCCTGAGCCCCCCAGACGCTCCTGAAGAACTGTTTTTGTATGTTTGTTTTAACTTACCTTGCAGGACAGGTCTGCTGATGGTGGCTTTCCTCAGTTTTTATTTGTCTGAAAAAGTCTTATTTCCCCTTTACTTTTGAAAAATAATTTCATTGGATATACAATTTAAAGTTGAGAGTTTTTTTCTTCAATACTTTAAGTATTTTACTCTACTTTCTCCTTGCTTACATGGTTTCTGATGATAAGTCTGCTATCATTCTTATTCTTGTTTCTTTATAGTTCAGGGTTTTTTTTTTTTTCTCTTTCTTTCAAGTTTTTCTTTTTATCTTTTGCTTTTCTGATGTCAGAATATGATTTTTCTATGTACTTTTAAAAATATTTATTTTTCTTTTGTTCTCTGTGCCTCTTGGTTCTATGGTTTGGTGTCTGTCACTAATTTTGGAAAATTCTTGGCTACCATTACTTTAAATATTTCTTCTGCTCCATTCTTTCTTCTCCCTCTGGTATTCCGTGTATGTGTATGCTACATTTTTTCAAAACTACCTCATAGTTCTTGTATGCTTTGTTTTCTTTTTCATTATTTTCTCTCTGAGTTTCAGTTTTTAAAGTCTCTATTGATGTATCTTCAAATCTACTGATTATTTTCTCCACCATGTTCAGTCTAGAGTTTGCTAATGGTACTCTTTAGTTCTGGTGTATAGTTTTTTATTTTTCTTCTTTTCCTTTAGTCCTTTCTTATAGTTTCCAACATTCTGCTTACATTTTCTGCATGTTGTTTACTTTGTCCATTAACTCTTCACATAGTAATCATAGTTATTTAAAATTTCCTGTATAATAATTCCAAAATCTGTATAATATTTGATTATGCTCCTGATTCTTGTTTTGTCTCCTTGGACTGGAATTCTTCTTACCTTTACAATTCCTTGTAATTTTTTTTAAGCCAGGATGATGTATTGCATAATAGGAGCTGAAATAAAAGGCAGTTAGTGTGAAGTTTTTCTGATTAGGATTTAGTCTTTGTTTAATGCTTTCTCTATCTATAGGTACAAAGGCTTCCAATTCCTCTAGTGACTTTATCGTGTATGTCTTATTTGTTGCTTGAAGTTTCCACTAAGAAATTCATACAGAGTCTGTGTCTTTCAGCTCTTTCAACTGTAATTCTCTGTAATTTTACTGGGAACTTGTTTTTCTGGACGTCAATTATAGGAGAGAGGAAGCTCTTCATAATCTTATGATGCATCTTATTTGTTCCAGTGAGTCAAGTTTGTGTTCCTGGGCTGTGACCTTTATTATAGCTTCATACTTGTTTCTCCCTCTTTGGTGAGACAGGATGGGTAAATGGGGGTTGGAGATGGACAAATGTCATTTTCCTAGATGGAATAACTCTTTGGGTAAAGTCTTTTTCCCTGGAAAGTAGGCTTTTTCTATGGTAAATGCTCTTGGCATTTTTCAAAATGGTCATTTTTACCCTTCTTTCAGCTAGAGTTATGAAGGAACCTTTCCTGACTCTTCAGTGTGAGAACACAGTGGGGTTCCTGGAGGTAAAACCCATGAAACCCATCTCCCTGAGACTGTGACTTTCAGTAGTTTCTCACTCAACCAGTGCCCAAACTTCAGCCATTCATCAAAATGATTATTTAGATGTTCCTACTAGTTTATGTCTTTTGTTACTTCTGCTCCGAGTAAGCAGATTCCTGCTGTTGATTCCCTGCATTTGTCTGTCTCCTCAAATGTCAGGGTGACAGCTTGTCCTGTGACCTCAATTTTCTGATGAGTCCCAGAAAAGTCATTTATTTTTGGTTTGTTTAGCTTTTTTTAATTGTTATAATGGTGGAAGTGAGAAAAAAATTAAATGTCTCAGAATATAGACCAAACTGGCATTGATAGAATATATTGGGCATAAATGTAGCAAACAATTAGTATATAGGCTGCAGTGACTTAAGTAATTTAAAAATGAACTTTAAAAGGGGACTTTTGTTGTTTATATTTTTCTCTAGTACACAATGAATAATTCTCTGGCAGACTTTTGACCTAACTTCATTTATCAGGCAGTTCTATGCTGTTAGGAGTTTTAGAGTTTTTAATGCATTTTTAATTATATATTTTGATAAATATTCCTGAGGGCAGTGGAGAGAGAAAACTTAGTGGGGGAAAAAAACTCTTATAAGGAAGTTAATAATTAAAGTTATTTCTATGTGAGTTGTTATAACATTGACATCTAGATATTCAGAATTTGTCTTCACCTTATCCATGGTCCAGAGATCAAATTCTCAAACCAAGATACTGATACTTCAGTTGAGAATTTCCCCTATGTTACAGGCTTTTAGGCTACAAGCATGTGGCTAGGATACCCACCATCACTCCTCAAATGAAGTCTTAAGGACAAGTCTAACAGGCCTCAGGTAAGTTTGAAGAAGTATCAACAAAAATGTGCCTACCCTATGCCAGGACAAGTAAAATACCTTAAAAAAAAAAAAACCACACACATGAAACAAACATGGAAAGTATGCAAAAACACTAGAGCAGAAATAAAGACAGGCATAAAACAGAAAGGATGGAAAAATTCGTTCTAGAAGAAAATATAACTCAAAGAGAAAAACAGAAGAAAGTTTCCCACATATGTTTCATGCTAAAGACAATGTAATTTTAATGAGGGAACACTTCAATATGACATGATTAAGTGTGAATGAGCTGAAAGGAGAGATTGTAGAATTAAGTAAGCAGAGGACCAAAGTGACACCATTACAGAGATGACCAAATAGAAGTCATAGGAACAGCTTAGATAGTGTGGAAAATAAAATTAGTGATAGAAGAAAGCCATGAAGTAGTCTCAGTGAAATGACAGGGTAGACGCAAAGAAATCAAAGACATTAAAGTTCATGGCATATAGGAAATGTTGATCCAAAATAAAGATAAATGTTTCACTGAAGTGAAAACCCAACAAATGGAACTAAAACGTAATTATATAATAGTAGAAAATATTTCTGAAATTAAAAATAGTACCCACAAATCAAAAGCACACTGTTTTCAAGAAATTCATTAGAGGAACCTGTTTCATGGCATTCTGGTAAAGTGATTGAATTTCAAGGATAAAGAAAGAATTCATTAGGTATTCAAGAAATTACAAAGGGAATAAATTTGGTTGGCCTCAAATACCTCCATGGAAAAATGTAGTGCCAGAAGATAATAGAACAATATTTACAAAATTTTAAGCGAAAAGCGTGTCTTAACAATATTATAACCAGGCAAGTTATTATGCAAGTACAAAATGGCAATACTGGCATACTTAATCACGAAAAAACTCAGAGAATATATTAGCCCTGATCCCATCTTAGAATGAAACTACATAAGAGACTAATGAAGAAACCATTATAGAGAACTGAACTGTGAACCTTGAATCCATGTATACAAAAAATAGAGTAAGTATATACATTATACATAAATAATGTATATTTATTTGTACATAAAATAGAGAGAAATCTTTTTTAGAAGGTAAATGAATCAATCCATAAATAAAATGGTAATATATTAAAAAGAATAAAAGTTATTTTTAGAGTAATATTCCCTAATACAGTTTTTAAGTTTCCCTAGTGCATATTATGGAACATAGCAGGGTTAAAAAATTCTGTTAGGAATTTAAAATTTTTGTTAAAAATGCAGTAATTCTTTATAATCTGAAGGAAGGAAAATTTAGCAATAGAAAGTACCTAATTTTATGAAATATAGAACATCAGTGGAATTCATTGGCACACTTGGGTTTTAGGAAAAATCTGGTATAAAGATTCTAAGGTTCTTAGATGGTTTAGAAAAAAACAGTAGTAAAGCTCTTACGATCTCAGAAGTGTTTGTGTCAATTGGCCATTTAAGTTTAATAGTAAAAGACTGGTTAAAGATAACAATGCATCGTAAAACCTTCAGAAGGAAAGGAGAATGTTTTGTGGACCATTTGTTGTGTGTGTGTGTGTGTGTGTGGCAGTTTTAAGTTATTAATTTTTAAAATCAGTACTTTTTACTGGAAACAACTTGACCAAAAATCTGTCACAGAATTTTGAGACACAAAAGTTTAATGAGAAAAAAAGAATACTTAAAACTGTGTGGTTAGCATTTTACCCACAGGCCAAGGCATTAATTTGGTGGTTATTTATTTGGAGCACAAAGATGCAAGGTCCTATGCTAAGCCTTTTGACGTTCTCTGTTTTCCAAAACATGAAATTCACGTTGTACTACAGGACTTTCACTTATATGGTTTCAAACCAGGGCATTCTGTTCAGTTCCTTAAAGTTCTCACAGGTATCATGTACTGTGAAATTCCCATGAAGTCTAAATACCTTTTTGGTGTAGTGTTTTGGCCAAATAGCAAAAAAGGTAGAATGTGAGTTGTACTTGGATGTGTTGTCAGGTTTGAAGAAGCAGAGGTGAGGGTGAAAGTATTATAAATTTGGAAAACGGTATAGTAAAGGCACAATGGAAGAAAAAAGTATGTTAGTTAAAGTGCTACAGTGAGGAGTTCATGAAAGAAGCAGTAGAATGTAATAGTGGAAAAGTAGGTGGAATTGGGTCCAATTGTCAAGGGTCTTCAGTGCCTATATGTGGTTTCGATTTTTTTAGTACTGGAGCATAGTCACTGCAGATTTTAAGTGTGTGTACAGGATCAAAGGAAGATAATGGTTTTGTGAAGATTGATCTACTGGCTGTGGGTGAAGTTCATAAATAAATGCCTTTATTAATTAATTCAGAGTCCAGATATAACTATGTCCATGAAGAGAGAGTTGTTTTCCACCATTCACTGGGTTTCCTAAAAAGAAACAGACTTACCTTTTCATTTTCTTTATGAAGCACAATAATGTTTAAATTTTATTGTCATATTATTGAATACTTTTCAGATTTTTCCCATTCCTTTTATAACTCAAAAGTTCTTTTCCATCTCTAGGTTAGTTGAGTATTCATTTACACATTTTCTATGTTCCTGATAATATCTAATTGTGCTTAGTTCTCTAATCCATCAGGAATATATTTTATTAAATGTTTTTATTTTTTATTTTATTTTATTTTTTAATTTTGCTAAGTGTTTTTAAACAAGGATATATTTATATGGCTTTTGTAACATACTTAGTGAATATGCCTATTTTTCCACATATACTTTATCGTTATTATTATTTTTTAGGAAGGGGTAAGTTCTGAATATTATCCTTGTTTTAAATATAATTTAATTATATACTTACATACCTTGATTTTTAATAATGGCTGTGTTTCACAACTGGCTTGAAATAAAATTCCATCAATTTTTTAATAATGGGCTCTGCTGAGCCAGTATAAGCCAGCTCCAACATACGCATTGCCCCTAAGCCAGTAGGAGCGTTAGGATTGTAGTGTCCACCTTATGCCACTGGCCAAAGGGAGATAGCCCTGGAGGTGCTGCTGGTTTATTACTGCATTTTCTTTTGGAATGTTTGGGAGGAAGCAGGGAAGGAGTCTTTAGGCAGACTGCCATCAAGTTTCACTTCCTGGTCTTCTCTCTTCCTTATCTGCATGGAGGCTCAGAAGTTGAAAGACTGACTCAAAGGAGAAAAGAAGCAAGAAAGGCTTCAGTGCGAAAGGAACAGAGCCAAAGCTCTGGACAGGACAGGGGGGAGCTGAGGTTGAAAGCCTCTGCGTCTCTGGCCCTCTGTTCTTATCCTTCAGCTGGAGAGAGGAAAGTGGGTTGGGGAAAAGATGCCTTTTATTGGTCTAACCAGCAAACCTAGTAGTAGGCTCCGGCAGAACTCCCTTATCTGTCCTGGATCGCATCTTCCCTCTCCTGGGAGTTCGTGACTCACCCCGAACTTCCCTCTCCTGGGAGTTCGTGACTCACCCCTAGCTCTGCTCAGGATGCAGGGGTGGCAAGCAGAGCCAGGACAGAAAAATAGAGTTGGAATCAAAAGGTATCAGGGTGACATAGAAATGGAATCATAGAGAAAAATAGAGTTGGAATCAAAAGGTATCAGGCTGACATAGAAAACACAGGGTTCAAGATCATCCAAATAAAGTGTCCATCAGGACAAAAGAGAGGACGTTTCACCACACAGTCCCCTCTGCTCTTGCCAGGAATAGGAAGGGGCAGGAAGCTTCCACTAAATGTTTCCTACTGTGCCTTTCATACCATTACCATCTCATGGATGTTGTCCTCAGCTTCCTTCACACTCCACTGCAGGTAGAATTTTTTCTGTTCCAATTCTTTAATTTTTTTCTTCTGCTATTTTCTGTTTCTCTAACAGCTGATTATGAATTACCTCCTTGGACTGAAGAATAAGCATTCATCCTACACCTTCATACTTGTTAGTCTCATCCACCAAAGTCATAATCTCTGCATCTGTAAGATGTGCATGCTTTTTTGTTCTGTTTAGCTGTTCTATCTGTAGGTCTTTCAGTTTCACCTTCTGTGGAGTGTCAATAACTTTGTCTTGAAGTTTTGTGAAGGCCTTCAACTTCAGATCCATGGGAGCCACCATCTTGGTTCACTCAGCACCCTTGCACAGTGGGAGAAAGCCAGAAAGGACTATCTTTATTATTTATCATAAATTTTTACATGGGAAGATCTATTTCCAATACATACTTTCTTTCCAACTATCTCATTGATGCCTTTGTGTTGTATCTTTTCTCTACTTCTCCACCATGCACTGGGCTATAATTACTGGTTTCCTTGTTTGTATGCTTAAATACCTTCCTACTCATAGTGAGATTCCTGGACCAGTAGTATCAGCATCTCCTGGGGACTTATTAGAAAATTGACTCTTAGAGCCCAGTATGACCAACTCAATTAAAATCTGCATTTTATAAAATTTCCCCCTATAAATTGAGTGAACATTAAAATTTTAGAAGTGCTACTTTACTAGATGACAGCTCTTTGAGAGAAAAGATTATGTATCTTGTTTATCATCATTATCTTCATCTCTTTGGGCAATGACTGGTATATAGTATTTGCTCAATAAGTATTGAGTGAATAAATTAATTAGGTATTTTAATAATATATATAATATCTGTGCATTATTACTTAGAAACATAATTCTAATGAAGTAAGGACAATTTTGAGAAGCTATGTGAGAATATATAAATGCTGATAGTAAAAAAAAGGAGGTATAGATTTTGACTTGCTCTTATTTTTGAAAAATTTTGTACAAAATAATCCTTGGGCATGTATTTATACCATGGCACCAGATTCAAGCTGCCTACACATAAAACTTGCGAATAAGACTTTCATTTTGCGCAAGGCATGAAGATCTATGGAAACCTAAATTCACGAACTTGTACCTGAACCTTCCATCTCTCTGATGAGGCCTTCTTTCTCTATATTCTCATAGTCATTTTCTTATTTCTTCTGTGCCACTTATAGCTTAATGTTTATCTTTCTGTCTGTTATAATGTTTTCTCCTCAAGGATTTGAAACAAGTAATTTGGAACTTCAGCTTGATAATATACATTTATTGATTTCTTTCTTTTTTTTTTTTTTTAAGAGAGAGAGAGAGCTGGAGCAGGGGGGGAGGGACAGAGAGAGAGGGAGAGAGAAAATCTTAAGCAGGCTCCACACTCAGTGGGAAGTCCTTCACAGGGCTTGATCTCGTGACCCTGAGATCATAACCTGAGCTGAAATCGAGAGTTGGACACTTAACCAACTGAACCACCCCAGGTGCCCCTGATTTATTTCACTCTTACTAGAAAAAGAAAACTGTTTATTTTATAAATATCTTAAGGGTACTTATAAATATTTCATTTTCCCAGTTGGTATTTGTTATGTTATTATAAGACACAGTTTGATTACTCAATTTCTCACTATAAATAAGACATCAACTCTCATAACACTTATTTTATTGTTATGATTATTGCAACAGTCATAAAAACTAAAAAAACTCAAAAAAATGTTTATAGAACTTCAACAATTACAAAGACTTTACACCTATTTCATCACTGGATCCTCAAAACAACTCTTTTAGGTAAGATATCATTATTTTGATTATTCCAACCATATGCAAAAGTGGAAATGAGGTGGTTAAGTGACTAATTAATAAGTTGTATTGAGATGAAATTTTGAATTTCTGACTGTAAATCTCGGAACATTTCATTGCATAATGTGATACATCATATTGTGCTCAAATAGAAGGTTAAATGATTCCTTCACAGAAGGAGTTCTGGAAACAACATAAGAGAAAAGAAACAATGGCTGGTTTCTCTGAAGATTTTATTACGTGTTACAAAACAATTACAATCCATATGTTTTAAGATAGATCATCAACTTCTTAATAAATCATCTTCTGTTGAATCGTCAGTTTCTTTTGTGAATTCATGTATTATAAGAACGCTGTGCAAAAGATTTAATTTTAGTTTTATTTAAAGAATTGAAATATTAACTGTCCTTATATTTAGATATGAGCTTATGCAAACTTCCAGACAAGATCTTTGTTGGATTGGTAGATGTGGAGCCAATGTGGCAGTAGGTCTGGGCGGGGTCATAGAGTTCACCACTTCACTTAATGTATGCCAAAATTTTAAGATGTCTTCCATTTGCAGAGCAGTCTTACAAAAAAGGAAATACAGTATATTCCTCTATCAGCATGAAAGTGACCAAGTCAACCCAGGATACATTTGCCCCTTGCAAAGAATCCGCTGCCCATTTATCCATTTCAGTGTACCACCTGGCAAGCACTACCAGGACTCAATAAGGTCATCAACTGAAATCATCATGGCAACACAACTGATTCCTTATGCGCAAAGAAAATTCCTCAAACTACTAATGGACAATTAAATATCTCAGTTTCCATGTTATTTCTTTGGAAACTAAAATACACTTAATCAAGTCCTGGTTAATTTTTCAATATGACTAAGGGTTCTACTGTATCATTTTGTCATTGAATGAATAATTACTCAGAAACAATGAACATAAATGGCCCTGTTGTAAGATCACTATCTAAATTGGGAAATATTCAGCTTCAAATAATTGAATACTATACAACTGAAAGTGGAACTTAATTACATCAGAGAACACAAAGTATACTTGCCGGCAGGGTGGTGCCATAATTGGTTCAGCAGCTCAGTGGTATGATCCATGTGCTTGGTGCTTTCTCTGTATTCTGCCGCACCCAACAAATCATCCATACTTCCAACATAGCTTCAGCAATTCCCGGCATTGCTGAAAAATGATCATGACCACATCCTCTGAAAGAGGAGAGAATTTCCTCCTCTGAGTTTGCTTTTATTAAAGAAGAAAGCTTTTCCACATACTCAGCCCTCACTCTGAAGAGATTCACATTTCTTATTTTTCAAGAGCAAATAATTTTGCTTACTTGACAGTAATTTATGATCACAAAACAATGCAGTTCAGGAAATTACTAAAATATGTTAAAAAATATCATTTATTCCTGGATCTCATATCTAATGTCTCACAACAGACTGTTTTAGCAAGTAATTTATGAAGTGGTAAGATAAAGATAGTTTCCCAAAATATATAAGATGCTTGCTAAGAATTGATGGTTAGTGAAAGAATGCCAACATACTTTTTGGCATACTTTCCCTGAGTGTAGTTATACTGCTAATTTGAGGAGCATTTATGTAGAATTAATATTGATGCAAGAGGCAGTTTTTAAGTAGCCCAAGTGTCCATCAATAGATGAATGAATAAAGATATGGTGTATATATGTGTGTGCACACACACATACACATATATACACAATGACATATTATTCAGCCATAAAAAAGAGAATGAAATCTTGCCATTTGCAATGATGTGGATGGAACTAGAGATCATAATGTTAAGTGAAATAAGTCAGTCAGAGAAAGATAAATTCCTTATGATTTTACTCATATGTGGAATTTAAGAAACAAAACGAATGAGCAAAGGAAAAAAAAGAGAGAGAGACGAGACAAGCCAAGAAATAGACTCTTAACTATAGGGAACAAACTGATGATTACCAGAGGGGAGGTGGGTGGAGAGATGCGTAAAATAGGTGATGGGGATTAAGGAGTGCACTTGTGACGAGCACTGGGTGATGTATGGAATTGTTGAATCACTATATTGTGCACCTAAAACTAATATAACATTGTATGTTAACTATACTGAAATTAAAATTAAAAAGAGGCAGTTTTTGTGTAATCATTTTGAGCATAATTTTAGAATTATGACTAATTTACTTTCCTCTGTGTATTAGTTTCCTATTGCTTCTATAACAAATTTCCCTGACTTTGGTGGCTTGAACAACAGAAATTCACTCTCTCACAGTTCCAGAAGTTAGAGGTCCCTTTGGAGGTTCAAGAGGAGAATTTGTTCCTTACTTTTTCTAGCTTCTGGTGGCAACTGGAATTTCTTGGCTTGTGTTGCATTATTATAGTCTCTTCCTCCACAATCATGTTGCTTTCTCTTCCCTGTGATTTGTGTGATAAAGGGAGAGCAAGGTGAGGGAATAGAGCTTAGATATAAGGAACTGTGTGTAGGCTTGATGAGGATAAAGCCCTTGTTTATTTTGCTCACTGACATGACTCAGGCACCTAGAAGAGGACCAAGCATGTATAAGCATGAGATAAATATTTGTTGAACAAATGAACAAAATCTAATGTCTTGAAATACAAGTTGGGCTTGGATGCATATGAGAATAGGAGAAGATAGAGAGAGGGAGTGAATAATGGTAAGATTAATGGATTCTAAGTGTCAGAGACTTAAGGGATACTTAAGTATTTAGATGTAGGTGAGCTACTTAACATTTTTGAGGGTTTTATTTCCCTCAAAAATAAAATTGCAATATACAGTTACATGGAATCACTGCAATAAATTAAGAAAAAATGCTTAGCACAGTGCCCAGTACATAGTGAACACTCTCTGCATATTCTCTGTCATTGTTATATAGAGGGGGGATATGTATTATTTTCATTTTAATTCCTTGGCTTTAAAAAAAACACTTGTTGCCACCATATATGCCTGGATATTCCTATACATTATTGCCAAAATAGTACTTTTATGATTAAAATAAAAGACAACTTATTAAATTGAGAGGAAAAAATTTAATTAAATACAGGGACTTAAGTTTAGAGGCTTCCAGGAAAATCAGAGTTCTTTTATTATTTAAAACCCAAATTGGCATAAAATGATCCTCTAAAATGTTAGAATATAGAATATGTAAAACCTTTCTAAACGTTTCTTTCCTAGGTTATATATTTTATCAACCTGTGTCCTACAAGCATTACGAACTAGAGCCAACCATGGTGGTTGAGGGCATAAGCTTTAGTAGAGTGGATTAGATTTCATGTAACTAATACAGATCTCCCTGAGAGATATGAAGACTGATTAGAGTTGTACAAATACATAAGGAAGCTGTGTTCTTCAGTTTCTCCTGCTCACTTGCCATCTCTCCAGCATTCACTTTTAATTAAAAGATTAGTGAATAGTTCTGTAAAGAAACAAAAAAGAGAGGAAGTTCCTGTCTACATCTTTGGTTTCAGATAGTGTGATTATTCAAAGCAAGAACTTCTTGTCAGAAAGACTTGGATAAAATAGAGATCTCATCTTTTCATACATGTGTTTTTTTCTTGACTTGTATATGTATATTGAAGTTATAAATCAGTAAGAACCATGGTGAAATTTGCTCTATATTTACTGTTTTAAGGTAGGGATCATTTTTTTTTCCTGTGTATTTGATCTCTTTTTTTTTGGTATGTTTATATTTAATATCAGGTTCTTGACTGCAACTGAGTTAGGTTTAAATGTTGAATCTCTAAGTTAAAGTGGGTCACCTTGCTCTCCCTATTTCCTAGCCATATCCAATAGTCTTCAATAGTCTCTTGATCTTTATTCAGATCAGATCTGAATTCAGTTAATTCAGCTAATTACTGAACTCAGTTGAACAGATAAGCAAAAAATACTTAGGTTCTAAGGCCAGGAATATATAAAAATTTTACAGTGACTTGGAAAGAGCACTGAATTATAAGACATGGGACTTGGGTCTTTACTGTAATTCGGCAGCTAACACATTTGGGGTTTTATTTCCTTATGTTTTATGTGAGAAGTTAATCTTGAAGGTCTCCAATGGTCCCTCCTATGTGCATAATTCTACCTGGGTCACATGAATATGGAGTGATTATTGGATTGATCTGCGAATTTTTGCAGGTCCTAATGATAGTAAATACTAATGATGTACTGTATGCTAACATAACATAATTAAAAAAAACAGAAATTGACTTACCATATTAAAAAAAGAGAGAGAGTGGGAAAGAAAGCTAAGGCCAGGTATGAGTGTGTGTGCGCGTGCGTGAGTGTGTCTGTGTAAGATGCCAAGAGTTTTTTTTTTAAGCCAAGGAATTAAAATGAAAGTAATACATATCCCCCCTCTATGTAGCAATGATTGAATGTGCAGAGTGCTCACTATGTGCTGGGCACTATGCTAAGCATTTTTCTTAAGTTATAGCAGTGATTCCGTGTAGTTGTATATTGCAATTTTATTTTTGAAGAAAAAAACCCCTCAAAAATGCTAAGTACCTCACTCACATTTAAATATTTAATTTAAATATCTCCAATAAGCATACATAGATATATTCACACACACACACACACACACACACACACACACGAGAGAGAGAGAGAGAGAGAGAGAGAGAGAGAGAGAGAGAGAGAGAGGCTTAATGAAGAGAAAGATATCTCTTGTTCCTGTAATAATAGCACGGGGAAAGAAATCATGTCAGAGTAGCTGGATAATCTTCTTTTACACAGTTTTTCAGTCTGACTGAGACTCTGCCATCTTTAACACGTGGCTTCCTAGGTCATTCTGTTTGTTATCTTGGATCCATCAAGTTAGAAGGAGAAAGAGCATTAAGGAACACTTGTGGGATGTTTTTTATGGGTCAAGTTCAGAAATGTTTAATACCACTTTTGCATAACAGTCCATTAGCTAGAAGTCAGTCCCATAGATGTACCTAACTGTAAGAGCCTGAGAAATATGATTAAGTCATGTGCCCAAGAAGAAGAAATGTGGATTTGGGTGACTTATTAGCAGCCTCTGTGTGAGTGTTATATATGATAATTCTGATTATGCAAAGAAAACAAATGTCAGTGATTTATTAGGACAACTTTTATACTAACAATATTTTAAGGTCACTGATATTCAATAATCTAAGTAGGTTAGTGATCTGACATGGTTACTGTTAAAAGTAAAATATAACGAATCATATAAGCAACTTAGTACATTAGAATTTTTATTATGAATACTTATTGATACCTGTTTAATGATTGTTATTATAATTGGAATCATAATGATAATGGGGTTTTTAATTTAACCCAATTGGATATTTTAAGTAAACAAATAATTTACCTGTACAATCTACATCATGTTATGTATATAATGGTATTGTAATTCTTTTGGAAATTTTCTTTGCCTCTTCTATTTAGGTTGTAAATTTATCCAATGCAAAATAAATATGCTCTTATTCTTGGTATGTATCACTGAACATATATTTTTATTGAGAAATAGCATGTTTTTTTATACAAAAATATTTACTCTTTCTTTTTAAATGAGAAAATCAGGTTCTGCACAGGAGTTAAATAACATAAACATAAATCACACAGACAGATCTTCTGAAGACACAAATTAAGTTTCAAATTAAGACCACCTTCAAATTGCTCATATATACCCTTAATTATATACTGGTGACATTAATTTCTATTTCTATCTTCTTCGAAAAAGTACAATATATCAAATTAAGATGGTCTCTCTAACCTAGAGAGAAATTTGAAATCGGGAAACTACATGCATTTAATATTACAACTTCAATGTAAGTAGAAAAATGCTAGTATTTTATTGAATATTACTTAAATAATTTTTAGAAAGTTGAGAAATACAAACAGGTTAAGTTATACCAATTAGGAGGAATTTAATGATTAGTTTGTTAAAAACTCATTTGTTATGAAGGAATTTTTGAGCTTTTGATCAATCTGGAACATAATGAAACAGGAAAAGGAGATAGTAGCTAATATATCTACTGACAGCTAAGAACAAATATTAAACTCATATTGGTATGGTATCTGATATTTTTTACTTCTACAATCCAACCTAATGATGGAAAAACACATACTACTAGGATATTTATATGCTCTTTTGGAATTTTAATAAAAATTAACATCATTTATTATCTTCCTTTGATTTTATATCATCTTAATTTCTTCTGATATGAATTGTCCTTTCAAAAAATGGTAAAAAGTCAATTTATCAGCAATAAAACTTATGGTGATGGTAAAGTTCAAAAAAAGTTCTCTTTATTTTGTGCTAGTATTATTAAACTAGGCATCAAATATATATTTTTATATATTGGAAAAAGGACTTTTTCAATGAAGATAACAGGCGTTGCTTTAAAAGAATGGTAGCATCAATAAGAAATGAATTGCCAAGAAATTCAAGCTGCCATTAAAAATCTGTAGAGCGGGGGCACCTGGGTGGCTTAGTCAGTTAAGTGTCTTGATTTTGGCTCAGGTCACGATCTCAGTATTGTGGGATCAAGCCCCGTGTTGGGCTCAGTGCTCAGCACGAAGTCTACTTGAGATTCTCTCTCTCTCTCTCTCCCCCTGTCCCTCCCTCCACTCATGCTCTCTCTCTCTCTCTAAAATAAAATCTTAAAAAAAAGCTACCTTATTAAAAAATATCTGTAGAGCTGGTTTATATAATTCCTTGTTTGCCATTCAATTAGTGATCAAAGATCCTAGAGTTTTATTTGAATTTTGCAAAAACACAAATTTGAATGAGAAACCATGATATTCTTGTAGGAAGTTAGAGGAATTAGTTCAAGATGTATGCATAGGAACTGCCAAGCTTCTACGTCTTGGTTTGATTTTGTGGTACTCTATGTCTTGTCCATGTTTTATGGAGAAAATTATACGCTCTGTGAATTTGAGATTTTATAACGTTCTCTAGATCTCTTCTAAATGTCCAAAGCCTACTATTCTAGGTTTTGATATTCTGGGTAATTTTATACATTGTGATATATTTAATCTTTTTTTTAAAGACTTATTTATATATTTATTTGAGAGAGAGAGAGAGAGTGCAATCTGGGGGAGAGGCAGAAGGAGACAGAGAGGGAGAATCTCAAACAGACCCCCTGCTGAGCACAGAGCCCAACATGGGGCTTGATCTCCCAACCCGGGGCTTGATCTCCCAACCCGGGGCTTGATCTCCCAACCCTGAGATCATGACCTGAGCCAAAATCAAGAGTCAGACTCTTAACCCACTGGGCCACCCAGGTGCCACTGATATATTTAATCTTTAATAGAATTTGAAATGATGTAAAAGTTGTGGCAGCAAGGGTATATATTAAAAAGGTTTGTTTGTTTGTAACGGGATAGCAAGTGCAGAACTATGTAACTAGAAAACAATGTGTGTGGGAGTGTGCTTATTACTGTATATAATATAGAGCATCCATAGTGTCAAATTATGCTGTCATTGAGTAGATTTCAATGTGGTAGATACAGAAGTTCCTATCAAGCTTTCTATGTTTCATCTTTTCGTTCTTAGGAATGAAGAAGCTGTCAGTATTTTCTGGTTTCCACAAAATATGTTGCACTGATGATACTCTTGCCTAGGGTAACAAAATCTCTTAAAGGATTATAACTTTTAACAGACCCAGAAACAAATGAAAGGCAAATATATCTGGGGAAGATAACCAATTTCTGTCCTTAAAAGAAACTTAGGGTAGTGTTATTTTATAGTTAAAAACATTTTTCAAATGAATTTTAAATTGCATGTTGAAGCCAGAATATTCTACATAGTGACCTGTGCAATCACTGACCTACTTCACTGAATCTTATATACTCCAAATCTAACTCAAGTTTTGGCCTCTTCATTTCCTACCACATTGTTTCCTAGCTCCCAGGTGCTGAGTCATATTACTCAGATTTCCAGGTTTAGCTACCATCTTCCAGGGATATATCTTTTTTTCAGGAGTCATACAATGATCATTAATTCAAACCTACTAATAGTATATATTTGGCCTTATGCCTCGATCTTACAAATTTGACTTCTGCCCTGCATGAAACCAGTTTTACTTCTATGGCTTATTTCCAAGAAGAATCTCCACTTCCACCTGGTTTCCTTGGTGCCTGCATGCCTGCCTTGGTATTCTGACTCATCTTCCTCTGATCAGTTCCCCTACCAGAGGCTAGGCTCCTATCCCCCAGCTGTGGTATTGGCTAGAACTCTGCTCCTGGAACTCAGGACTCCATTTTTGTTACTCGTTTGGTTTGTGACCAGTACCACTACCTCTATTCCTCTAATTTTCTGCATAGCTGTTGGGAACATACTTATTCTCCCTGGACTTTTGGATGTTAGTTCTCTTGGAGATTTTTATTATCTGCATTGCATTGTAAACCAACAACCTTTATTCCTACCAAGTACAGCAGGGGATTACCACTTTTCTACCCAACATCAAATCTTAAGATGTCCCTGAGATGAATCAGTATGTGACAATAAACAAACACACAGCTTGAGTACCATGGAGACCCCTGGCCCACCACTGTCTTGGTAGGCCTTAGCTTGGGCAGAGACTACAGTTAGTGAAAGAAAGCCTCTTGTTAATTTCTGGGAGCCACTGACTTAAGGTGATCAGCTCTCCTTCCTCAGTATTGGAGTCATGTGGGCATAATGGCAATAAAGAACCCTATTCTGCCTCAAATCCAAATTCAGTACCACTTTTGCTTTTTGTTGTGTTGCTTCAAGAGAATATACTTGTGTATGTATGTATATATATATATATATATATATATATATATATATATATATATATAT